>NW_014039633.1:0-5726 GCF_001186125.1 Sphaeroforma arctica JP610 | reverse complement strand
ATATATATGTATATATTTGGGTAGCCTTCTGGATAGCACATATTCACTACGACGCTGTGTTGTGTAGAATCGTTGCTATGAACTTCGCCACGCAGATTAGAGTATGATTGCATCGATAAACAATACACACGCGCGAGTTCAAGCTTTAATAGACAGACCCAAACGAAACCAAGTATAGAGGTCAAGTATATCCATTTTTAGAACTAGCATATCATTGTAATCCACACAATAGAGATGCACTCACATGTATTATATGAACATCTGAATATTATATCCACATATCCACATATCAATCTGGGAGTGGATATATATTTTGTATTCCTAATTTGCACTCGCGACGGGCAATCGCGCATGGCAATGGCACAATAACACACCAAAGACAAAATAAATACACAAACAACTTCACGCGGCCATTTTTTTTGAAGGTATAGTATAGCACAAATCTCAAGCCAAAACGCACTACGGTAAACTAAGGCACCTCAAAATCGTTCAGTGAATGGTCATAATAACTGATGTCGACCGTTGGACTGACCTTTTGTGTATACAGACCGTCCTCGAAGGTGGCGGCATTGGGCTGTAGAGGTTGGTGACGTTCGTTATTGAGATGATGGTTATTGGGACGTTCGGTATTGAGACGTTGGTTGTTGAGACGTTCGTCATTGAGACGTTCATTATTGGGCCGTTCGTTATTGAGACGTTCGTTATTGAGACGGTGGATACGGTTAAACGTTGCGATAAGAACGGTAGGAAAGATGTGCATCTGGCGACTATGGAGTATATGTCACACAGTTTATAGCAATGGCCTTACGCCCAGGCGATGGGTGGGATCAGATACAAGCAGCAAGCTGTATTTATAATTGCACATTAGACGGCCCGCGTTAGACGATATCACACCGCAAATTGATGACATACAGAAAAACTTCTGAAATGGGAGTCCGTCGCACCTTGACACTCTAACATTGAAGCTACGAACCGGCAAACCTAATCAGATATCTATGTGAGGCGCAGTAATTTCGTAAACGTCCGGAGTGCGAGTGTGACGGTTTTGTTAGGGCCAGTCACGGCCCTTTCCGCGGGTTAAATGAGCGAAACCAGTCGTATAGTATCAGGGCCATGTACATCATGCTGCAACACACAACACAACACAGCCCCTTACCAGTTCTTGAAGGTTCTTTTCAAACGAAATGAGCGAAATCAGTCGTATAGTAGTATCAAGGCTTATCATGTACATCATTCTGCAACACACAACACAACACAGCCCCTTACCAGTTCTTGAAGGTTCTTTTCAAACGAAATGAGCGAAACCAGTCTTATAGTAATATAGTATCAGGACTGATCATGTACATCATGCTGCAACACACAACACAACACAGCCCCTTACCAGTTCTTGAAGGTTCTTTTCAAACGAAATGAGCGAAATCAGTCGTATAGTAGTATCAAGGCTTATCATGTACATCATGCTGCAACACACAACACAACACAGCCCCTTACCAGTTCTTGAAGGTTCTTTTCAAACGCACGCCTTAAATGCCTGATCATCGAATCCGTGCCTTTGACGAACAAGCTCACAGACTTGTCTCGCTCTTGATGTAAGAGCTCCTCCTAAGTGTGGCATAAATGGGTTTTTGTTTTGTTTGCGGAATAGTGAGAGAGATATATATATTCTCAGAACCATACTATACCACACGCAGGGAATGGCGGTAGCGTAGTAGTACAGCGACACACACAGTGGATGGACTTTGCTGCGAGTGTCAGCGCAGGTCCATCTCGCTCATGGTGTGACATTTTTCCTTGCAGAAGTGTATGCTCACAACTGTATTTAATAATGCCCACAATTGTACACTCTTGCATAACGAAAGCCTCGGCGGAGCGTAGTTGAAAATCAGATGGACATAATCTTTCCATTTGCACAACACGAGGGCCGTATATGTATCACACAGAAGTAGATGCAACCCCACAACCGCATAGACACTTTTGTCAGGCTCCATGTATATAACATCGGCCGAATATCACACAGAAGTAGATGCGATCCCACAACCGCATAGACACTGTTGTCAGGCTCTATGTATATAATATCGGCTGTGGAACAAACATTGAGATGTCAGACCTCACAATATCAGTGACTCTGAAATCAAAATCACTCAGGCATACATGTGATTATACACAATCAGAACTAAAGCACGACAGGACAAGGTAGGCATAGACGTGTCTGATCTCATACAAGCTGCACGTGCGTATATAAGTTCAAGTTTTGATGCGCATATAGTTTCAAGTATTAATACGTATATAACTTGAAGTTTTAAAACGATACCTTTTTCATTCCCTTCTGGTATCCCCAGAGTTCTTGTCCCCTGAGCAGGAGCCGCCCCTTTGATCCCACTATAGTGATGTCTTGCACAAACTTACCAGGCATGTGTGTGTTCAGCAGAATCGTAGCATGTGCATCGTTAGGGAATCTGCAGAATTCGGTTTACAATTACAATCGTATGAAACACAAAACGCGTTTCGTACATAGCGTGCGCCAGCACAGAACAACTCCATACGTGTGCCCATGTGAAAACTGTAGAAGTGATTGTAATTTCGAGAAACGCTTCGGCCGGCAACGGGGACAAAAGAGTGCATCTATAATCCGTAACGGAGAGTACCAAGTTTCCATCGAGCTGTCATCTGGACTCTGTCTGTCTGCGCCGTGTGCACACTATGAACTATCAGAGCAGGTGCATCGTGAATGCTCCCATCCATACTACCATTTGTTCGTACCTACCGATAGTTCTGAAACAAGCGTCAAGTAAAACGTACCCAATGGGGCCACGCCACCGAGCATGCCAACAACGCCGAGACCTATTCACAGGTTTATGCACTGCGTGCAACCACGTTTATCACAATGGAAGCTCCAATACCTACCTATCACATGCGCGAATAACTAGCGTACAATACACAATACGTACAGATATACAGATATTATACAGACACGCATCCTAAGAATATTCACATACCAGCACCTTACATACATCACTCACGCAGACACTACATAATCAACGAGAGCATACACAGGACACCTACTTGAGCTGGAAATTACAATAATCGTCCGCTGTGATATGCCTGTACCCGTTGATACGTGAGGTGTGGTGCACAAAGGTCTTCAGCACACCCTGCACGGCCACGGCTTTTAATCCCGTGATATAGTATAACACATCGATCATATGTGATCCCAATGCGCCCAGCGCTCCTCCACCCAGAGACTGGTCACACCACCAGTTGTATTCGCCTGTTGAGTATTGGTGAGATTGCATACGGTCACGACAGCTCTATGCATGGCGATGAGGTTAAATTGGTGTGTATGTTACTCGTATCTGTATACGACTGTGCAAGTCTCACAAAGGCAGTATTAGCACCAACAGTTCTATTCCTATTGCGATGGCTGGTTTTTGTAGATCGAAGTGAACAAAAGCTTTACGTACAGAACCAAAAACATACGAAGGTGACATTTAAAGACCAATGTCCGTGTGCATATTTAACTGCAATACTGGGTTGATAGATATACCAATCGAATGCTAGGCACGCTTTTGACCTTTATTCTGCATCAGTGTGATAGCATAACCGGTTGAACATATATAAATATATAGCACATGACAGTGTAAGAACCTTTACATACCTAGTTATGTACTTATGTCCATATTTTTTTGTGGTAGACGTCAATATACAATTTACGCCATCTCTATTACGTGCTTTTTGACAAAGATGCATGTGTATAACAAAATAGTTCATATCAACTTGCGTGTATAGTCTTTTTTAAGTATAGAGGAGTTTCGTATACGTCAGGAACGATACACTAAGGGCGAGTTCATGTATCTGAGTATTCGTGTACAAATAAGACACGAAGGTAGCTATATTTTGATACACAAATTATATCAGAATTGTTTGAAATTATGCACATTACTACATACATTACTACACGCGGACTTCGGCATGGGCTTGGGACTCTGGGCAAACATACCTCCTACTAGCGAGGCCATGCAGACGTTCGCCTCTATCGTCAGTATCCTACCTACATATTCTTCTTCCATTTTGGCCTTCATAGCCGCTATTACTTTGACAAATCTCAATTCGTGATCTACTATGGATACCTGCAGTGACAGCATGGATTGGAATAGAGGCACTTGGGCAAAACAAACGAACACATCAAGGCACACCGTCAACTGTACAAGACTCTACTATACGACGGCGAAAACAACAACTCTCCGCATGGAATACAAGGATGGTATGAATACTACTTTATAAGGCACTCAGGAAAAAGTGGTAATAGGTTTCAAGTTCAGGTCTGATGCAGGGTTACGATTGAAAGAAAATCATCGCAAACAAGAAAAGGGTCTGTCACAGTGGGGATAGGAAAGCCAAGCTACAATAGCGCTCGTCGAGTCTTGTTGTTGAGTTGACGTAGAGACAATTCAGAAGCAGGATGCAAACGTGCAGCAAATCACACGTGCAGCAAATCACACGTGCAGCAAAGCACATGACAGGCACTAGCCGGTTGCTTAGTTGGAATATTGTACATATACAATCATAGTGGAGTCACCATTCGCTCAGGAAACACAAATCTGGCCGAACAAATCGGGTCGAATTGGGCTCTCAGTGAAATGGAGGTCGCTGGTGAGCATCAATCACGGACTAGACTAGCAGCTGCTAACAACTACGTGAATACTGAATGTGCAGGAGGAGTGGACGTACGGGTGGAGGGGTGCATGTGATTTCATACCGCATAATTATTTGCGAGAAAAAAAATTGCCCAGAAGGCCGTAAGTTGAGTCCACGACAAGAATAGGAATATAAGCACTTCAAAACAATGTCAGGTATCTGTTTGCAGCCTCAATAGATGTATGCTTGATATCAAGAGGTGTACATACCAACTGAGGGTAGTACTGTGCAGCTGACAACATCCTCCTCGCACTGGCCGCGCTGGTGGCCATAGGCTTCTCACAAATGACATGCTTCCCCGTTTGTATAGTCTTTATGCACACTTCCAGACTCATGAAGGGTGGCGTGGCTACACATACAAGCTCGACATTCTTCAACATCAAAACTTCGTCCAGGTCAGTGGACACAAAGGGAATGTTGTGCTCCTGTCGTACGCGCTCGGCTGCCACTTCTGTTCGCGCCCACACGGCTACAACTTCGAAGCCATTTTTGTGGAAATGGGGCAGCTGATGGTTTGCGCGATGGAATCAGAAATTAGCTCAAATCAAATTGGATTTGGTTCTCCGAATTGCATTGGATGCGCGGATTTAGTTGATAGGCATGCTATCATACCTGATACAACAGAAATACGCAGGCCGGCCATGTTATTCTAAGAATAAATCATGATGCTAAGATTGCGGAATGCCATTCGACTAAATGAGCTATACTATAAAACAACAAGTACTGTGCAAAAGACTATACATAAAGCTCCTGTGTTGGTTTCCGTGCAAGCATCTACCTCTAGACTGGCAAATTAAAAACTGAAACTCTTTGTGAAATCCAAATTTTTCAACATACGCTGTGTACGCATACATATGCATGTCATATATAAGAGTAAACCAAGTATAAAAATACATATCAAGTACTAAATGATCTCACATCTTCATGGACATATTTTCAAGAAGAATCTATATACATATATATATATATATATATGACAATACACAGTAATAGACAGTTGTATATACATGAATATAAATCAACATTCAAGC
>NW_014039634.1:25298-30848 GCF_001186125.1 Sphaeroforma arctica JP610 | reverse complement strand
AATAATAAAAATATATATATGTATACGTGTAAATGAATATATACAATAAGCTATATTTTAAAACCAACTGTATATCCGATGTTGAATTAATGAGTATATACGTTGATAACATAATACATTTCGCGTATCAGCCATGTGTTCATAGCCAAAGACATCGTCTGCGAATAAGTTAACGGCACCGTATCAAGACAATCAGCAGTGGTGCTATCTACGGAACACCATAGTGTTTTCGATTAACACACACCAACACAAAGTCACATTCTGGACGACAACCAGATTCAGATAGCCACAATATCCCAATACTACACAATCAGCAGTGGTGCTATCTACGGAACACCATAGTGTTTGCGATTAACACACACCAACACAAAGTCACATTCTGGACGACAACCAGATTCAGATAGCCACACATATCCCAATACTACACAAGCGCCCACGCCATGCACACACCACCACTAAACCCCAAACGCTAAACCCTACAACCCGATGTGACACCCACAGCCCCACTCACCGCCGATTGGGCCGTGCACTCGTTGGTCAGCGTGTCTGAGTTGGGTAGGCCCGTGGTTGGGTTGACTTGCCCACTGGCATAGCACTGCTGCATTGTGTACGGTGTGGTCTGTACCGGACATGCGCTGGCCAGTTCGGGACACATTAAATCGGTACAGAATAGCGGGACCTGGCACGGCTCCACTGGACAGCCAGGGACCCACCCACACGGGGGAGGGGAGGGGGCTACGGAGGTGTAGGGGGGTAAATAGTACAGGACGAGGAAGGACAGGACAGCCGTAGCAACGGCCAAGAATACGGAGAAGCCAATCCATTGAGCACGGGACAAAATATCCATGGAGGCATTGGTGGAGGTAGACGAGTACGAGAAACGGCGCATGAGGATGACGCAGTACTTCATGATCAACACACTCATGACCGACACAGGGATGTGAAACAACACGTCCAGGAGAATGACCCCCCAATAGCCACAGAAGGTCTCGTGCAGGCGAGCGTGCCAGAACCACGACAGCATGAAGAAGGACAGGAACACGGCGATGAGGGCAATGCGCCGACGCAGCGCACCCTGCATGGTGTGGACTTTGGGGATGACGACCACGCAGAAGGCAAAGCCCAGGCCAAAATACAGCGATCTGGGGCCAAAAAGAGGGGGAAGGTTTTATGGGGAAGGTTTAGGGGGTGGGGAGTTTACACGGCACTTGGGAGTTTATATTGTAGTATAATGTGTTTATTTTGTAATGCGTTTCTGAATGGGTTTGGGTTGTATAGGGTTTTAGGGTTTGTTGTTGAACACAGTGTAGGTATTCCGATGGTGTCTACAAGAATTATACTGGGTACAACTGTGCTAATTAAAATAACATATATACAATCTACTAATTCAAATAACATACATACGATCTACTAATTCAAATAACATACATCCGATATACTAATTCAAATAACATATATACAATCTACTAATTCAAATAACATACATACGATCTACTAATTCAAATAACATATTTACGAGTGTGATATCAGACTATATGAAAATCATAAAACATAAGAATTAATACATGAGACACGCACATGCACACAACAGTCACACAAAAACACTTACTCAAATACGCCCCAGGAATACACATAAGACATGCACATACACACAACAGTCACACACACACACATACTCAAATACACCCCAGGAATAGACATGAGACATGCACATACACACAACAGCCAAACACACACACATACTCAAAGACGTCTGAGACTTTGATCCACGTGTCGATCCACGTGCCTGTGTTGGGACAGACGGGCAGGTCATCCTTTCCACTGATGGGCCACAGCCACGTGCACCCATACGCAATCAGAAACCCAATGGTAAACAGAACAACCCACTTCATCTGTAGCACACGGTGGTAGTACAATGACAGGATGAGAGAAGATAAGGCAGGGTACGCAAGAGGTGATTGAGTAAGTGTCTGTGTGTAGATAACATACACACAGATGAGTGTATGTGTGTAGATAACACACAGAGATGAGTGTATGTGTGCAGATAACATACACAATGATGAGTGTATGTGGGTAGATAACATACACACAGATGAGTACATGTGTGTATACAACATACACACAGATGAGTGTATGTGGGTAGATAACATACACACAGATGAGTGTATGTGTGTAAATAACATACACACAGATGAGTGTATGTGGTCATTTAACCGCCGTGCTCGCTAGAACAATCAACGCTAGCTAGGGTTTTCGCAGATACATGAGCGTCACAGACTATACACTCTTGGTGATGATGCAAGGTCCGAATTGTCACTGGAGGTCTTATGGATATGGTGCGCGGATACGCATAAATTAGTATGTGCTGAAATCGATGCAAACTTACTAAAGATTTACAATCTAAGACATGCTTGGGAACTTCAAAGACTAGAATTACTGCAGGCTACAAGGAAATATTATATATATATACATATATATATATATATATATGTATAAGTGTGTGTATGTGTGTGTGTGTGTATATACATATATATATGTGTGCGTGTAAATTATATATATAAATATGAATTTATATATGTAAATTTATCGATCCATATATATATATATTAATATATTTATAGATGAACATATATGTATATATATAGTGTATATATATGTAATGTTCGAATGTTTTACATTTATGAATTTATATAAGGCTTCTGTAGGCTTGCATACGATATGTATATATATATAACGCCCTGGAGCATTACAATATGTGAAAATCTGTAGAGGTGTTATGTATGATGCTGTAGATATGTTTTATCAAGTGTTCTTTAAAACTGCCAAACTGTAAACGAACTTCAATAACATTGTAAACGTTTCCAACAATGAGACTATGATATATTTTTTTCTTACTATTTTTTTTTCAAACAGAGCAACAAAATGTCCGAGGTGGTAGATTTCTATAAATAAAAGTCGACCACACCTAGATTAATAACGAGATCCATGCTTGAACAATACCTACGGCCATAACATTCACCTGAACAAACGTGTGCTCTTATGCAAGGCAAGGTTGGATGCAATGCAATGACACCAAAATAAACAACTCAGAAATTCACCATGCCGCTGAAGAGTATGTATCAATAAAACACACACCAGTAAACAGATACTCAAACGCAAACACACACACCAGAACTCTCGGCTTCTTTTTATACTTCGGTTCCTTAGCGGGCTCAGAGATGCCCACGCGATTCTTCTGTTGATCATCGATTGTATTTGTTGTGGTATCTCGCTCGTCCTCCATGTCTGTGTTGGAAAGACTCGCGACTTCTACACTTGTACTATCAATCACATTGTTTGTTGGTGGCTGTATGGGACTGTCGTCCTTGGCTGACAGGTCTTTAGCCGGTGATTCTCCCGTTGAGGACATCTCGATGGTGTGTGCGTGTGTGTGTATGTGTACGCGTTTATAGTAAGATGTACAGCATCTATGTCAGGTGCCGTATTCTATCAACAATTTGCCAGCATATGCACGTACGTAAGAAACCCTCCCAGTGTGGTGTTTGAAAGCACACTTAAAAAACAGAGCATCGATGTATCTGCGATTGACAGTATTTATAATTTCTTAATAGTGGTGAGATCACTGAGACGTCTCGTCAGCAGGACTGTAGGACAAGCTGGATTTGGAGTCAAGCTCCAGAACTGTTTGATCAATATTTTCATTTTGATAGTTTCGAAACTCATTTACCAGAGCAGATAAAATATCTTGTTCAGAGAGTCAAAGAGTAAATGAGTTATAGAGTCAACGAATTCAGATGAAATTCGAACCTAAATTTACACGAATAATAATTTCATATTTTAAACATTTACTCTATAAATATTTTAACAAAAACAGATAGGGCTTTATGCAGTTATTTTGAGGTTTGTTGGGTTTAAGGTTTTGAACTCCCCATACAAATTCGATATTATGATGCTACAGGATCCGATATTTTGGTATATAAATTCAAATTTTTAAGACTTGTAATCCAATCTACACTACTATTAAGAACCGGAGCTTTAATTTCAGACAAATCGGTTGGTTGGTTCAGAATATAGGAATTGTACCGTTAGCAGTACAAAAACACTAAACTCTAAAACAGTACAAATCCTATCTCGAGAACGCCGATTCGTCTGAATTTAAAGCTACGTTTTGAATTTGTTTCACAGAAGGAGTTCCAGTTCTTTTAAAAAAACACCGAATAGACTGGTTTAAAGTCAGGTGGCTGACTACAATTCATACCAAATATACGCGCGTTGGACCCAAAAAAAAATCTGACACATGCTGTGCCGTCATGCATTTCGAAAGGATGTTTGACTTGTTCTTTTTAGGTGTTCTTTTTAGGAGGCTATGGTACTTACACAATTTTTTCCAATAAACCATAAAACAAGAAAAGGAAACAATATTCAAAATATCATGGCCTTCTTGATAGCCAAAAATAAATAAACCCCAGCCCGGACGTCCCAGCAATGATTTTTGGTTCGATGCTTTCTATAATTGGAACTGCTATTTTCAAAACAAAACAAAAATTCCACTAATTGTTTTGTTCTATTTTCAGAAGGCTTTTGTTTTTATTTTAGTTTTTGTAAAAATAACAAAATATCTTTTCAAAGTTTTGTTTTTTTACTAATAAAAAGCAAAAATAGAAAACTTTGAAAAGTCTTTACAACTCTTCACACGGCCAGAGTCCTTCAGAGTTCAGACTTCAGAAGTTCAGATTGTGTACTATGTAGTGTTTTAGGGTTTTAGGGTTTTAAAACTGTGTACAATGTAGTGTTTTAGGGTTTTAGGGTTTTATAACTGTGGACTATGTAGTGTTTTAGGGTTTTAGGGTTTTATAACTGTGGACTAAGTAGAGTGTGAGATTAAATACTAAATACTAAATCATGTCGGGATATAACTGCCTAAAATAGTATCTAATGATTTTGGCGGTCGTCGTAATTAGTATGTATTTATAAAAAACGTATATACCTTGAAACCCTCACCCAAACACAACAAACATGTTCAAAACAAACAGCTCACTACTATCACGACTCGCGAGAGAGGCTTCGCAGCAGCATATTGACATAAATACTTAAAATATACGAAGTATAAAGTGATATACATTGAAGCAGTCGAACTTTGATACAAAACTATGTTCAGAACACCCGACGCCCCAGCCACTGACGTGTGTAAGGCGCGCTCAAGGGTGAGACCGATAGTTGAGCTTACAACACCCTCGGGCACTCCACTGAAACGTAAAGCACAGAAACATCTTCGATTCACAGATGATCTCTTCAAGACACCCGAGGCTAAGAAGGATGTGAAGAATAAGACAGAGAGAGATGATAGAACACTCGCGGAGTTACAAGCCCAGGTATGCTTCGGTATTTAATCCTAACAAACTGGTCACGCCTCGCTCGTACAAATAGATACAAAAAAAATTAATTTGTACATGTACTACTAAAATTATATATATATATATGTATATATATATATATGTATATACATATATATATATATGTGTGTGTGTGTGTGTGTGTGTGTGTAGTATA
>NW_014039634.1:16695-20378 GCF_001186125.1 Sphaeroforma arctica JP610 | reverse complement strand
ATATATGTACGTATATATGTATATTCATTTTTGCGTATGTGCGTGTGTATGTGTTGTCATGTGAATAGTCTGCTATTGGTTGATCTTCACATCGATCGCCTTCTACAGATGTATATATATGTGTACATACATATGTTTTACATACTGCAACTGTCAGCAATTGCATTACCCGTAGGTCGTTTCTCTAGTGCGGGTAGGTTATTGAGATGTGTCTGTTGCTTGCATTGGTACTTTTCATTCGCTGTCTGATGAGTGTATTGGTCACCGCCTGTGCCACATATGTTGTACATGTAACTTGCAGTTATGCCATACCTTTGGTTTTCAGATATCCCATACCTTTGGTTTGCAGATATCCCATACCTTTGGTTTGCAGATATCCCATACCTTTGGTTTGCAGATATGCTGAGCATATGGTTTCGTTTTCCATCTCAGCCACTGTGTTACTTTGTCTTATAACTCACATCTGTGCTGCTTCACCTTCTCCCACACATATGTGCTGCTTCGCCTTCTTCACACATCTGTGCTGCTTCACCTTCTCTCACACATCTGTGTTACTTTGTCGTATGACTCACATCTGTGCTGCTTCGCCTTCTCTCACACATCTGTGTTACTTCGCCTTCTCTCACACATCTGTGCTGCTCCACCTTCTCTCGCACATCTGTGTTACTTTGTCTTATGACTCACATCTGTGGTATTGTTTCCGTTGCAGCTCTCCATCTACATGGAGTACTGTCCATGGTCACTGGAGAGCTTGCGATTGGTTCGTGCGCCCGAGGTATGTGTCGCAACAGAACCCTAAAACCTTGAAACCCTAAAACCCTTTAACTCTAAAACACTAAACTCTAAAGCCATGGAACTCTAAAGTTCTAAAACCCTGGAACTCTTCTGTCGCACTGGTAGCATGGGTTAGTTAACGCTCAGTGCACACGCATTTGAACTATTTATTGCGAAAAGTGTCTGTTGCGCGACTTCATCTGTGCCACAGAGAGGTGTGCGAACGGTATGGATTCGATTCCTACGCGTAAGCTGATATTAACGTTCGGGAGCCACAAGGAATGATATTAATGTACGCTGATAGTAACGTTTTAACTTTCTTAAGGGAGCCACAAGGCATGATATTAACGCATGCTGATAGTAACGTTCTAACCTGCTTATGATTCTAACGCGTACGCTGATAGTAACGTTTTGACTTTCTTAAGGGAGCCACAAGGAATAGACTGGCCGCCCCCACAGTGGTCAATGCAGTGTACCAAGTGCTGCACGGCCTAGACTATCTCAAGGTAAGCTCAAACCAATAGCATCTAACCCTAAACCCTAAAACCCCAGGACTATCTCAAGGTAAGCTCAAACCAATAGCATCTAATCCATAACCCTAAAACCCCAGACTACCTCAAGGTAAGCTCAAACCAATAGCATCTAATCCATAACCCTAAAACCCCAGACTACCTCAAGGTAAGCTCAAACCAATAGCATCTAACCCTAAACCCGAAAAACCCCAGACTATCTCAAAGTAGGCTTAAACAAGGAACCCCCTAACCCTAAACCCTAAACACAAAAACCCTAAACCCGAAGGATAATCTTCTCATTAAGTGTGAAGGTCTGCTGCAGTGTGCGTCTCTCATCTGATGGGGTCGTGTGCATTCATAGCCATAGCAGAACATCCGCACACGTGCCACACTCGCTTATCCTGCACTTGTCAGATGTGTGTAAAGTGTAGTGACGTCTCGGTATGTATAATGTAGTGATGTGTCTGTTGTGTCTGTTTTGTGTGAATGTGTATGTTTATGTAGAGTACATGGGTGTCTGTATTGCGTGTGAATGTGTATGTGTATCTAAAGCACAGCAGTGTCTGTGTTTGATACTGAGCCACATGCAGGTGTTTTCATGTGAGGTTTAATATACCATCCACTCCAATACAGACACAGGTGGCCATTTGCCTTCTTGCTCTCTTCCTAAAACCCTGATACCCTATACCCCAAACCCTAAACCCGCTAGCCACAAGTCCACACCGGACATCGGGCATTGTATATAGCAATAGCGTGTAAACAAATAAAGATACCTAAACCCTAAACCCTAAAACAAATAGAGATACCTACACCCTGAACCCGCAAGTGTATTGCCTTCGCTCATGCCCTCAGCACTTCGGCCGAGAGGAGGCTCGCGCACGCGACGCCATGGGCAACAGCGACCAACAGCTCAACAGCACACTGACCATTGCACACTGCGACATCAAGAGCGACAACCTCATGATCAACTTTGAAGGTGGGCTGGGGTGGGGGGGGTGGCCTTTTATGGGGCCAATTGTTGTGTGGGGCCTCGTGTGCGTATATTTTGGTTGTGGGGGTTGGTTGGTGAATATTCTTGTGGTGTGTAGTAGTGTGCTGTACTGCGTTGTAGTGTGTTGTAGTGTGTTGCTTAACCTATAACCATACAAACATGCACGCACCCTCGCCCACTCCAATGCGCACTCGCGTGTGTACGCACACACATCAACAGATGTACCACATAGAAAGTACATAACTTCACATGCAGTTGAACTTCCATCACCACTGGTGGGCATACAATATGCTGAACCCCTAAAACCCTAAACGCCCATCTCCCGATAGCTACGACTATCATAAACCCTAATACACTAGACGAACGCTAAAGCCCTAGTACCATATAACATTAAACTAACACTATAACCCTACAATCTTAACACACTAAATAACCCCTATAGCACTAAACGAACACTAAAACCCTAGTACCATATAAAAAACCCTAAACTAACACTATAACCCTAATACGTTATAACACTAAACTATTAAAACCCTACAATCTTATCACACTAAATAATCCCTAAACCTCTCCAACCCAAGAATGCTGTAGAATTACAATCCACTTCAGAGTTTAGGGTTTAAACCCTAAAACTTCTAGGGTTTAGGGTTTTCAGGAGTAGGTTGTATACATGTATCAGAATTTCAGTGTCCGCGGAGACGACACAGACAATGTCACTCGAATGCTCACATAACTGCGAAGGCTATCCCATTGAGTTTAACCCTAAACCTTAAAACCCTATAACACTAAACTAATCTTAAACCCTGAAACCTTAAAAAACCCTAGGACTGGTGAAGATCTGTGATTTTGGATTGGGTGTGCTATTGGAAGACAACAAACACATCACCGACAACATGGAAAGGGGCAGTGAGGCCTACATGGCACCCGAAGTAGCCGAGACGAAAGAATACTGGGAAGCATGTGGTGGGTCTTTGTTAGTGTGTGGGATATAATATTATAGCATTACAGTGTTATATTTTTATAGTACTATACTATTATAGTATTTTATTGCTATTTTGTAATATTATAGCATTATTGTATCATAATGTTTTTATTTCATAATGTTTTTGTATAATTATGTTCTGACATGACACGTATTTGTGAATGGTATATTTTGTTTGTGTACATGTACGTGTCTCCTGTGAGGTGTAACTGGTAGGGAATACTCGGTGCTTTATCTCTAGTGATGCTGTATGTGGCAAACCGTTTTAAATACATGGTCGCGGAATATACAAGTGTCTGTTGAACATGTATACTGATAGGAGTAACTAGCAATAGTATGTGTCTCGTAGTTGTCACTGTATATATTCAAGCATGCAAGACAGAAGTGTGTCACGTATATATATATATATATATATATATATATC
>NW_014039634.1:14615-16257 GCF_001186125.1 Sphaeroforma arctica JP610 | reverse complement strand
ATAGTATATACTATATATAGTATATATATATATGTATGTATGTATGTATGTATGTATATATCTATAAGTCGTATGTCTTCGTACGCTTTCCCATTCAGAGCCCCACTCGTTCTCCTGCGTATTTGGCGGCACTAGACTGTCGTCTTCCCCTGAGAGACCTGTGCCCTGTTCTTATACGCCCTCATGTGCTAGTTACACATGACTTGTTATTGCTACACATGACTTCTTCTCACTCGTGTGCTAGTTGCACATGACTTGTTTTTGCTACACATGACTTCTTCTCACTTGTGTGCTAGTTGCACATGACTTGTTATTGCTACACATGACTTCTTCTCACTCGTGTGCTGTTGTCTTGTTTTCTCTTATGCGTTTGTGCGCAGATGTCTATTCGCTGGGCGTGTCTGCGTATGAGATGCTGACGGGACGTTTACCCAAAGGCCGCACTAAATTTGGATTCTGGAGTAAGTGGCGTGGCATTCATCTGGTTGTATTCTAGTGTTAGGCTTTTTTGAAACCCTAAAACCCTAAACTCCCATTTCCCTGGTTGTGGTTAAAGTCTGTTGTTTAGTGTGTACGTGTAACTGTGATACTGTTTGAGTGAATGTGTATAGTCAATTGTGATATAGTGAATGTGTATGTAAATGTGCATGTGTAGCTAAGGCACTTTTTGAGTGCATGTGTACGTTAGTGAATGCGTATGTGTACATGTAGCTATCGCACTTTTTGAGTGTTAGTGTATGTGTATGTGTAGCTATGGCACTTTTTGAGTGCATGTGTATGTTAGTGAATGTGTATATGTATGTGTAGCTATGGCACTTTTTTAGTGTACGTGTACGTTAGTGAATGTGTATGTGTACATGTAGCTATCGCACTTTTTAAGTGTATGTGTATGTTAGTGAATGGGTATGGGTATGTGTAGCTATGGCACTTTTTGAGTGTATGTGTATGTTAGTGAATGTGTACATGTATGTGTAGCTATGGCACTTTTTGAGTGTACGTGTACGTTAGTGAATGCGTATGTGTACATGTAGCTATCGCACTTCTTAAGTATATGTGTATGTTAGTGAATGGGTATGTGTATGTGTAGCTATGGCACGTTTTAAGTGTATGCGTTTGTTAGTGAATGTGGATGTGTATGCATAGCTATGGCACTTTTTGAGTGTATGTGTATGCTAGTGAATGTGTGTGCTCTCAAGTGTATATCAATGCGTAAGTATTTAGGGTTTAGGTTTAGGGTTTTAGGGTCGAGTATTCTATTGCTGCCACAGACGTCTTGTCACTGCATCGTGCAGTGCACATATGTACACCGATGGAGAGTGACTTAAACACTTGAACAGAACAACTGTAACGGTTTCGTTCAACGCGTGGACCAATCCGTTACAGATTTCCATTTGCACTGTACATAGCAACTGCTATATGGTTCCCAATTGCTCCGAGTTTTAGGGTTGAAGGTTTGGGGTGACATAACGGGAGTGACGGAACTCATCTGAATTCTCAAATGCGTTGAGGTGTACTCCGTTGACCTTGTTTGTTAAATGTCTGCGTTCAAAACAGAAAAGACGAAAGAAATGATACTGAAGGTGACGGACGACAATTCAATACTGACCAATCAACTACTAGTTTTGCTGAAGGTATATTGATG
>NW_014039634.1:12803-14595 GCF_001186125.1 Sphaeroforma arctica JP610 | reverse complement strand
TTTACCTTCAATCATAACTATATTAGTTTTCTTTTTATATTTAGAATTACAATTATAAATATATTTATAATTATACACGATATTTATATACAAACACGCGTGTCATGTATCATGTGCCTGTTTGAGTACGAGTGTACATGTAAACATTGCTTCTTTCTCGTTGGTCATGCGTTAGTTACATCCATCCATGAGTTCAGTTGTAGAAGCACTATCTGCGCCATCTGATATTCGCAAATGTATTGGCCACTTTTATTCTCTATACGGTGTAATGTGTGGCCATCGTGTTGTATGTGACATTCCGTTTATTTTGTGCAATTGCCTTTCAGTGCTGCCTGTGCCACTCTTATCATTCATTGGTTCCCATGTTCCGGGTACGCCTATCTCTAGCTAATACGCACATATCAAACATGCTACCTTTACGTTCATTCATGTGATACTCTTAGCACGGCATAGTTTGTTTTGTTGTGATACAGTCTCATAGCTGTGTTGCAGCCTCTGACTGTTGTGCATGTTAACTAGAGACTTTGAAACAAAGTACCACTCACATATGATCGTATGTTTATAGAATAATATTGAAAAATACCTATCACATATGATATTATGCTTATATACACATACGTTTTTATGTTTATATACACATATGATATTATGTTTATACATACACACATGATATTAAGTATATATATGCATGATATTATATTTTTATATATATATACATTGTATTTATATGCACATGAAATTCTGTTCATATGCACACACGATACTATGCTTTACATACACATGATGTATCTTCATATAGTTATGACAACACATCCATCAATGACTTGTTGATAGTTTGGGTTTTGGAGTTAGGGTTTCTGATGCCTTATTAGTAGTTTGTCTCTGCTCACTGTCTGTGTCTTTGTTCTGTGCAGGATATGATGGAGACTGATCCAAAAAAGCGCAAAGACCCAGAGGCCCTACTAAAGCCAAAGGTATGCGTAACACTAAAGCCAAAGGTAGGCGTAATACTAAAGCTAAAGGTAGGCGGAATACTAAAGCCAAAGGTAGGCGTAGTACTAAAGCCAAAGGTAGGCCTAATATTAAAGCCAAAGGTAGGCGTAGTACTAAAGCCCAAGGTAGGCGTAGTACTAAAGCCAAAGGTAGGCGTAATACTAAAGCCAAAGGTAGGCGTAACGTAGAACGCAGGTGGTGTTAATGACATTATGAACATCGCAAAAGGTGCAAGCACTCGTGACAGTTGATAGTCTTTGGTTCGTTTGGAGATACATGCGAATGATATGACGCAGAACCTTTGCCTGCGTTCATCGCATGTATTGTACGCCTGGTACTTCATGCACACGGTACATATTTAAGTAAACCCTATTCCCTAAGAAATCTGACCCTATCTAAGACATTTGCTGTGTCTATAGATTGAGTCCCGTAGATCACGTCACGCAGAGTGTGTGTGCGTTGATGTGTTTGTAGGGTTTTACGGTTTTAGGGTTTAGGGTTGACTATGTACTGCGTGTTGCACCAGTCATCCGATGTCTGTCGGTCATCTGATCTTCCCATACTCTCCAAATGTCTGCATCATATTTTCGATGAGTTAGAGTACAAAATAGCGGTAATCAAAGCAAAAAATACTGGTTCTGATATTGCCTTGTGGATATGCTGACTGTCGTATTATTGTCAGAGTGTTTGTTATTACCTTCATCATTACTTGTGTACATGTTATTGTTCTTAGAGTGTTTGTTATATTACTTGTCTACCTGTTATTGTTGTTAGAGTGTTTGTTGTTACCTTCATTATT
>NW_014039634.1:10111-12783 GCF_001186125.1 Sphaeroforma arctica JP610 | reverse complement strand
GTTATTGTTCTTAGAGTGTTTGTTATTACCTTCATCATTACTTGTGTATGTGCTATAATTGTTAGAGTGTTTGTTGTTACCTTCATTGTTACTTTTGTATGTGTTATTATTGTTAGAGTGTTTGTTGTTACCTTCATCATTCCATGTGTACCTGTTATTGTTGTTAGAGTGTTTATTATTACCTTCATCATTACTTGTGTATGTGTTATTGTTGTTGGCGTGTTTGTTATTACCTTAGCATTGCGTGTATATCATGGGTGTTTGTTGACTCATCTGTTACATTACACTCTAAACCCTAAACCCCTAAAACATCTCGACATCAGGACTTCAAAGTGTTCAAGAATATCAAGATGGACACTTCACGTGTGGAGGTGTTGGAAGCGCTGCGCAAGGGTGAACGTCTGCACAAGGAATGGCTCAAATGGAAAGAGCAGAAGAAGCTGAAGGGATTTGAAACAGACCTGCAGTACTCAGACAACGACAGCACCACCGACGACAGCAGCAGCGACTGAGGCACCCACACAACACACAACACACCTTATATGAAGCACACACACTGCTAATAGAACCCCCATACCTTATATGAAACACACACACCACACAACACACAACACACCTTATATGAAGCACACACACTGCTAATGGCACAGACCACCGTACGAATGTACGACAGTACACAATACGACAGAACGTCTCTACGACAGGACGATAGCACTGCAGCACAACAGAACCACAAGGTCACACGAAGGTATTGCCCTGTACACGATGACCGGTGCAAAGTATGAACCTGGGATGCGCAAATCCATCATGACAACGCATGCGCTTAAACCTTAAACCCTAACTGAAACCCAGCACCTATCAACACGCCTATGGCAACACACCTATGGCAACACACCTATGGCAACACACCTATGTTAACACACCTATGGCAACACACCTATGACAACACACCTGTGACAACACACCTATGACAACACACCTATGACTACACACCTGTGACAACACACCTATGACAACACACCTATGACAACACACCTGTGACAACACACCTGTGACAACACACCTATGACCACAGCAGCGGTTGAGCAAAGGCGGACACTGTGACCACTGACCATGAATTGCCCAGGCGGTGCAGTCGAATGGGAGACTGCAATATCCATCAACGCAGCGGGACTGTGCTGCAATGTGTGACCCTCTCACTTAAATGAACGAGAGAGTGTGTGTGAGAGAGAGAGCGAGCGAGAGATAGAGTGTGTGTGTGTATGCGTATGTGTGTGTGTGTGGGGGGGGGGGGGGCGGGCATTTAAAGTTGACTTCCGTCGCACTAATTCAGACTCTCGTTGAGTTAACAACCGACATCACCACAGCACTCTGCAATGGAGAACAGAACAACCCAACAACCCAACAACCCAACAACCCAACTAGACAGTAAAATAAGTACATGCTGTTGTGGGAAAATAGCCACCACCAACAACAACAGCATCAACAGCTACGACACTAACACAGCGGAAGGGTGTGCTTGTTTTAGGGTTTATGGTTTCAGAGTTTTCATTCGATGAGAACGAATGAATGTCAGAGGCACCGCACTTCAGATACAAACGACCCAGTCATAGGCACACACGCAGTCATAGCCAACACATGTTGTAGTGGGTTAAGCACCCCCGCAAGTGCACAAACTGAATGGATAAAGTCATAACCACACCCGTTGTAGTGAGGTAAGCACCCCTGTAATTGCACAAACTGAATGAATTAAAGTCATAACCACACACGTTGTAGTGAGGTAAGCACCCCTGCAAGTGTGCACACAAACACACACACTGCAACTGAAGGGTGGGTACAGCAAACAGCAATCACACCTATATCAACCACACACATACACACATTACATACACTATATTAACCATACACATACATGCACTACATACACTATATCAACCATACACATGCATGCACTACGTCCACCGCTAAGGACAAGGTATAACCCCTAAAACCCCGTTCGTAACAATACAATATAGAGTATTAATCTGTTTAGCATGTAAAAGCTAAAACCCTAAAACAGATGACGTTGTATTCTGCATGACCTATATGTTGTAACAACCGATCACAGATAAACTTTCTGAACAGTACGCATATGTGCCGTTGGTTGGGATGAGAATGGTCACTTGTCATCCATCACAACCGTTGAGAAGACTGGAACGCCTTAAGTTAAACTGACGACACTCGACCACACATTCGGAAGTGGTCATGAGCAATTAAAACCCTAAACCCTAAAAACAGGTGGAGAAGAGGGGCAGGTCATGGGATTTTGTTCAAACAACTTCATTGGATTAGTATTAGTAGCAGAGGAGAGGAGGGTTAACTAATCAAAGAACGATGCAAACAACCCCGTTGGGCTAGTATTAGTAGCAAGGGAGGGTTTACTACTTACAGAACGGTGCAAGCAGCTCCATTGGATTAGTATTAGTAGCAGAGGAGAGGAGGGTAAACCAATTAAAGAACGATGCAAACAACCCCGTTGGACTAGTATTAGTAACAGGTGAGGGTTTACTACTTACAGAACGGTACAAGCAGCTCCATTGGATTAGTATTAGTAGCAGAGGATAAAGGGTAACTAATTAATGAACGATGTAAATGACTCCATTAGACTAGCAGTAGTAGCAGGGAAGGTTAAC
>NW_014039634.1:3991-9026 GCF_001186125.1 Sphaeroforma arctica JP610 | reverse complement strand
TTAACGGTGCAAACAGCCGCATTAGACTAGAAGTAATAGCAGGGGAGAGTTAAATAATTAATTAACGGTGCAAACAGCCCCATTAGACTAGAAGTAATAGCAGGGGAGAGTTAAATAATTAATTAACGGTGCAAACAGCCGCATTAGACTATAAGTATTCGCAGGGGAGAGTCAACTAATTGAATAACAGTGCAAACAGCTTCATTAGAGTAGTAGGGGAGGCATAACAAAATAAACACCGGTGCAAACGGGCCCATTAAACTAGGATTTCAAAAACCCTAAAACGAAACATGGACCAAAAACATGGACTAAAGACATGGCCAAGTGGCCATGATGGCAGAGTAGTGATAGAAGAATATACATGCTTCGGTGTTTGTCATGATAGTGATAAGTTGTGAACTCTAAATCCTACAGAATCGCGGAATATTACAACATTTTAAACTGAACATACCATTTCCGTACTGTACTTTCAGTAGTTGAGTTAACAATGCTAGTGATCTATTGACACATAGATACTTTTGTACTGAACCTTCATTAGTTGAGTTAACAATGCTATTGGTCTATTAACATAATATATAAAATACCTTTGACTGTACTTTCATTAGTTGAGTTAACAATGCTAATGGTCTATTAATATAATATATATTATTTTTTTGACTGTACTTTCAGTAGTTGAGTCAACAATGCTAAAGATCTATTAATATAATATGTAAAATGCCTTTGACTGTACTTTAATTAGCTGAGATAATAATGCTAATGGTCTGTTAACATAATATATTTAATACCTTTGACTGCACTTCCAGTAGTTGAGTTAACAGTGCTAAAGATCTATTAATATAATATATGAAATGCCTTTGACTGTACTTTCAGTAGTTGAGTTAACAATGCTAATGGTCTATTGACATAATATAAATACTTTCGTACTGAACTTTAATTAGCTGAGTTGACAATGCCAATGGTCTATGACATAAAATATAAAATACCTTTGATTGTACTTTCAGTAGTTGAGTTAACAATGCTAAAGATCTATTAATATAATATATAGAATACTTTTGACAGCACCTTCAGTAGTTGAGTTAACAATGCTGAAGATCTATAATATATTATATAAAACACATTTCACTGTACTTTCAGTAGTTGAGTTAACAATGCTATTGATGTATTATTATAGTATGAATATTTTTGTAGTGTACTTTCAGTAGTTGAGTTAACAATGCTATTGATGTATTATTATAATATAAATACTTTTGTATTGTACTTTCAGTAGTCGAGTTAGCAATGCTAATGACCTATTAACTTGATATGAATACTTTTGTACTGTAATTTCAGTAGTTGAGTAAACAAAGCTGATGGTTTATCAACAAAATGTAGATACTTTTGTACTGTACTTTCGGTAGTTGAATTAACAATGCTAATGGTCTATTAACAATAGATACTTTTGTAATGTACTTTCAGTAGATGAGATAACAATACTAATGATCTATAAACATAACAAGTATATTTGTACTGTAATTTCAGTAGTCACGTCTCTGAGTAATGTAAGAGTTGCATGTCGCGTTAACTTTTCCATGACAATACCAATACACTATCTCTTCCGTTGCAAGGCGATGACCGTATAAAACGAGCTTCCACATTAAACACATCCCATGTCTAGCATCTGCTACTGTAGAATCCACTTCATGCTACTTTGCCAACTACTTCTGTCGTTCTATTTATTGATGTTGCTGGTGTGGTCTGAGGTTTGTTGATGTGTTTATGTACATAGATATGTGTCTTCTCGAATTCAGTAGTCCTTCGGCCCCTCTCCACCTGGCACAAGCTGTAAAGTGAGAAAGTTACTCAGTTAGTCCTCATTAGCACAGCATATTATGTCGCAGATATCCTTATCCTTACTTTCGGTTACCAGAACTTTAAGTTTAGGGTTTATGGTTATACGGTTCGTTGTATACATATAGCATACACGTGTGTACAGATGCAACTACAGTCAGCAGGTAAACAAACGAACAGCACACAGTCAACCTCCAAGACCTGCAGCGTCAATGAGATGTAACGTACCGTATCGTGGGTAGTGTGACACTTATCTATTGGGCCGATAAGCTGTGGCCCTGCCGCGTAGAAAACTAAACCCCTCAACCTTAGACCTTGAAAAACCCTAACACCCTGAAACAAGCGAGTCCATCACAGATCTATACATACCTCACGTAAAATAGTTTGGCAACAACGAGGCAGTCCTGACATGTCTGACGGCAGATAAAGTGCTTTTGAATGTCACTACACATACACTTCTCATCTACCACAGAAAACATGATATCACATGACCAGTGCCACCCACACTGAACGACCCCAATTAAACCTAGACCCTATATCCTCTAAACGACCCCAAACTCTAGAAGATGCTTAAACCTACCGATCTCTGATAGGACAAACATACCATAGGCAAAAGAGAAGCACACACACAGCAGAATGACAAGTAGGCGCAACAGTGACAGGCTACAATACACAGTGCACACAGCTCAGAATAAGCGACTGCTCACTTTACACAACAAGGTGATTCGGATGTTCACTTCAAAGTATATTTGTACAGTATAGCCCCTCGAAACAGACCAAAACATCTAAAACGCTAAAACCAAACCATCTGCATTCTGAACCCATGGGCAGAATTGTCCCAATTGCAGCACTACGCGGAAAATCTGAATACCAAGGTTCGGGAATTATAGACTCCGTTTAAGGGTTTAGGGTTTATAACTATTGACTCCACTTTAAGGTTAAGGATTTATAACTACAGACTCTCACACCGATGCAAATGAAGGCAACAAGAGACAACGAACGGTCGCAGAGTGTACAGTTGAGCATTCGCACTATGTGTTATGAGAACACTTGTTGGACTATGACACAAACTCAAATCAACTCACAACACACACGTGTAGCAAAGGACACATGAGGCACCTACCATCGCTACGTTGTTGCCATTGAGCAGGATTTGATCCAACTTTGTTACTTTGCGACCCTCTGCCGTTAGCTCACTAGAGAAGTGGATGGAGTGGATGGCATGGAATACAGACATCAACAGAGGACATATCACGGGAGAAGTGGATGGAGTGGATGGGATGGAATATAGACATCAACAGAGGACATATCACTAGAGAAGTGGATGGAGTGAATGGCATGGTATACATACATCAACAGAGGGTATATCACTTGAGAAGTGGATGGAGTGGATGGGATGGATAAAGACATCAACAGAGGGCATATCACTAGAGAAGTGGATGGAGTGGATGGCATGGAATATAGACATCAACAGAGGACATATCACTTGCACTACACTTTGTAACAGATGACCTGCGATGGGTTCAATCACTAGAGAGGAACATCCGACACAATACTCAAACACGTTACACAACTGAAACATCGTACATATGGTAAAACAATAAACCATTGCAAATACTTCACACATTAGCAGCAGCTGAGTCATAGACATGTGCGCTTACAATTCCGTGACGTCTTCCAGTACTATGTTCACAAAGTCGTCGAATCCCAACAGCGTGCCCACGAGTTCTTTGTTGTTTTTGAGAATCACCCACATCTTAGACCCAATGCACTTGTCAACAAGCTCTGCCCACGAGCAAGGGAAAGGCAATGTGAGACGATGCAGTACAAGTGGTAGCTTGTGGTAACGTCTTAGACCATGTAACACAAGAGTTTTAGGGTTTAGGGTTTAAAGCCAATGGCCCAGGGTACTTCATACCTTCATACATGAGTTGAAGATTGCATATTATGTTTTCTTTTCTGTCCTGTCCATGACCGATATCTGTCTATGCGTTAAGTGAGGTAGGGATGTATCTCATGCGATGGTGTAGCTATCTCTACTGAACCCTAAAACCCTAAAACCCCTAAAAAAAATCCCGCGATGGTGTAGCTATCTGTACTAAACCCTAGAACCATTAAAACCCTGGAATATATCTCATGGGATAGTGTAGCTATCTTTGTGCACGTCCACAGATCTGTTGAATATTATTCGTTTGTGCTGTGGGGTTTGGGTCGTGCGTCATCTATTGTCACACTCTGGAAATTTCATGCTTCACTCTAAAACCCTAGAACCCTAAAACTCCGGGAATCACTCCTGGTTGCAGTATGTGCCAACAGTGGCATACATCACTCTGAAACCCAAAAACCCTAGAACTCTGGGTATCCCGCGTGTAGTGTGTGTGATGTTGAGTGCTGTGTATAGCTCAGGTCTCCCCCACAGAAAGTTATAGTCGAGCGAGAAGTCAGCATATGCCATGTACCTGAGAACTATAGATCACTGTCATCACAATACACTCACACCAGATACCCTCTCAAGCACCCAAACATAAGTGTCCGCGAGAAACATGCATGAAAGACACTTCGATTAACCATGTGGATAGGGTGTAGGAACTTATATGCAATTCAGATACAAAGACATAAAACACAAGAACTACAAATGTGCAAATAAACATCAGAACAAAAATAAATGCATGGATGAGTATAGGCAAAGTCATATACATATTCATATCAATAGATATATTATTTATCTTTTACGTATGTATCTATACATGAACATTTTTATGTATAAATGTATGTATGTATGCATGTATGTATGTATGTATGTGTGTATGTATGTATTTATGTACGTATGTATGTATGTATGAATGCATGAATGTATGTATGTATGTATTTATGTATGTATGTATGTATGTATGTATGTATGTATGTATGTATGTATGTATGCATGTACGTATGTATATATGTATGTATGTATGTATGTATGTAGGTATGTATTTATGTATGTGTCTATATATGTATGTGAAACTGTGTATGTATGTATGTATGTATGTATGTATGTATGTATGTATGTAAGTACGTACGTACGTACGTATGTATGTATATATGTATATATGTATGTATGTATGTATGTAATCCTGTATGTATGTATATATGTATGTGAAACTGTTTATGTATATATATATATATATTCGCATACACACACGCGCGCGCATCTATATATACATATATA
>NW_014039634.1:0-3497 GCF_001186125.1 Sphaeroforma arctica JP610 | reverse complement strand
GTATTTGTATTGTTAATGCAGGATATCATGTAGATTACTTAGTGGTGTATACTGAGCGTCGCGACGATGCTGATTACACAGTATTGTGTCAGGTGCTGAAAAAAAAACTCAACGGTTACAGAGTTATAACATACCTAGTGGTAACAGTGTGGACGCCATGTTGAGTGTATGTCGTATTGATGACTGTGATAGAAGTGGCTACGGCGACGAAGTGTGTGAGGCTCATATATTTCTCTAAATGCTATATTCTATAAACGCTAAACGCGTGTGGAACGGAGGATAGCTGTGCGAGATGTTTTTAGTTTTTAGGGTTTTGAATATTCTGCCGAGATAGTCACCAGCAGGTGGTCAATGCACAGGACATGTCACGACATAGCCCATAGCCTCCTAAAAAAAATCCCCATAGTTTGGGAAGTTATAAAATTAGTGAATCACCGAGGGGAACAAACTCTAACCGCTAAACCCTAAACTCCAGAAACAGTACGTTGGGCGCAGTGACCGGCTCGCATAGGGTAAGTCTAACCTCATTACGTTTTCCGTTAAAACACAAAAAAGCGTTTACGTTCAAAGTTTATCCTAAATATAGTCCTATGGATTTACAAATAGGTACATTTTTTGAGGCGGCCTAACTGTCACGAATTGTCCTATTTTCCATTTTTGTGTCAATTGTGAATAGTTTCGAATCGCCTTTTCATTAAAATAGGTCAATTTCTCAGCTGCAAATTTGGAGAAAAAAAATCATGGTCGATTTGCCCCCGATATACTTGGAAACGCTTTAACCCCCCCCTAAAACAAAAAGCCTGAAGGGCTTTTTCGGCTGGGGTTCTGTTGACAAATATTGCTGCAAACTGCAAACTGCGAACAACATCATTTACTATTTATATATCTGTGGGTGTCTGAATCGTGTGTATATTCTTTTCTCAGCAGTAGGATCGACCGTTTCGATGAGTAGTCACGGAGGCGCACTTAATAATAGTGGCCGTAAGCCGTCGGAGAAAAAGTTTGAAGTCTCGTGGCAATCTGAAGCAGACTCAAAGCAATCGCTCATGTTCTTTTTTATGCTTGCGATATCACACATTTTGGATGACTCTTCCATAATTTTAGTGGATTCATCTGCATACGATAAATCAAGTCGGTAGCAGACTTGCACTAAGATCGTACTTCCCATACTGCACGCGTCATATCTCTACAAAGAACGCAGCGCAGTAGAACTTGTAGTCCCTGCACGTTTTGCAAGCAAAACGAAACAAATCCTACTCGCTCGTGGTTGGCGCAATAACAAGGGTGCAGACCCCGCTAACGTAACTAACCCATTCGCAATAGAAGGCGCCCGCAAACGCCTAGAAAATGCATATACCAGCGCACTAGCACGCTATAAATGTCCTCCCCAATAACCTAGAGTCTTAACTCACATACTCAATAGAGTACCAAAAGCCACCACTAACCCCCAAACTCAATCCAGCCCAAATCCAACAGATAACACAACGACCGACACTACTCATAATGATACAACCACGGAGACCAATGACATACGAAATAACACACACCCACCCACAGCAAAATCCAAACCTACAACACCCGCAACAACGCCACCAACCGCGGACACAAACAACATCTCAGATAATACTAACTCGTCCTCAAGAAATCCCAAGCGGAATATAAGTAGCGAAGACGAAACAGATAGGGATATTATTATCTATTTCAAAAATGGCAAGTATGTATGATACAATGTATGAACATATGGTATGGCTCTCATAGTCGCTGTAGTGGTTCAGGAAAGATTGATGGGAAGAAATGGTCAGTAAATTCCCGTTTGAAGCTTGGGTCAAGTGAGTCGACAATGGAAGATATGTGCTGAGTCAATTCGGGCCGGTGTTGACAAAACACTGGTACTATCGAATATTCCATATACTCGCTTGCTGACCTACTAAGTAGAGTACCCACCTCTGTGGTACGGAAACACGGTTAAAACTAGAATCGAAGGCTCAGTCGATGATGAACAAATCGGTGACATCTCAGACAACTATATGTCAGATGACGATATAGCGTCAGTCATAGGTGATAATTCTAAATCCCCACAAGTATCTAATGAAGAAACAAAAAAGAGCTCGTTGCATTCGAACAAAAACGAACTACTAGTGAGACGAAATTGCAATGAGTGACATTCTCGTGTATTATGTCATTTAAACTCACTGAAAAACACACAAGCAAAATACAGAGGAATACGTAAACTATGCAGTCAATGCGACGCCCTATGTTTAGTAGAGACGTGGGGCTATACAGACTGTCTCAAGTTTGCAATGAAATTAATACCAACCTTATCGGTCCGCTACTTGATAGCCTTGCTAAAATCGATCCCCGAGGCTTTCTTGGCTGGGTCGACGACCTATCATTATACAACCACTATCACCACAAATTGCAGTTAGTGTAGAATTCCACCCAAAGAAATCGATATATGTAGCACCACACAATTCCAAACTAGCACACAAGTTCATGCTCGGACTGAATAGTATCGATGCCCACCCCACTGCTAGATACTTGGGAATCCCTATGGGACCCAAAAGAATAGACGTCATACATATGTTAGAAAAACGTATAAATACTCTGAATGAATCCATAAACTACAGCGGCCGCCTTGGCTTCCGGGCAGGGACTCTCCTACACCCACACAACAAGCTCATAATCTTCCGAGTATTTATCCTTTCGAAAATCACTTACGGTCTTGCTTTTATTCCACTATCACACTACTCACTCGCATCACAAATTAATACACAACTCGACAAGCTCGATACCGTTATTCATAAAGCCTCTGGATATATCCTTTCCGCTGCGGCACACAAAAAGACCCCAACTAAAGCCACTCCAACTATGCTGAAACAAATCCAGTACTGTGGACTCCTCAACGCACGAGCATTATGCACTTGGCAATGCGTGAGTCTTATAAATCATATAACTCGTATGTCAAACAGGAATCCTTTACAGGAATATCTGGGCAAACAGGCAACCATATTTACCCCTATGAGACTCACTATGCTCGCTCGCGAAAACATACTTCACTACCCTTGTAAGATTTGGTCTAATAAGGGCGATACTAATGCCTTAGAATATATAAACGCGTAGGTAAATTCCAAGTATCGTGTAAATATCGATATAAATAAACAAAATGATACATTTAATAGAGTTAGGTATGCCTCGTGAAAACAGCAATACTCTGAGGGATTGTGAGGCTGAGACATTGCCTATATATAATCCTCACAGTACTGTTTCCGCCGAAGGGATTTTATTTAGTGTTTTGTTGTCGCTCTATTCTGGGGCGAATCCGTGAGACTCATAAAATCCTATCTTTAGAAAAGAAGAAATAAAAATATCTAAAATACTCTTGACGTCCTTAGTTATTGTCTTGACCAATAACTTCCCACTATCACGAAATACCGACTTAACCTTCATCAGATTGGCACATCTGGTTTTCTGATCGGAGGATAAACTAGGTAACGATA
>NW_014039635.1:29807-30885 GCF_001186125.1 Sphaeroforma arctica JP610 | reverse complement strand
ATATGTATATATATATATAGATATATGTATATATATGTATCTATATATATTTGTATATATATAGATGTACATATATATATATATGTGTGTGTGTGTGTGTGTGTGTGTGTGTGTGTTTATATATGTTTATGTTCATGTTTATGTATTTGTATAAATATATGTGTGTGTGTGTGTTTGTTTATGTATATAATTTGTTTATGCTTATGAGTACACGTATATGTGTATGAAATTGTATATGTAGATGTATTTTAATTCCTCTATTCTGTCTCTAAAACCATTTCTTCGGAAATTCATTGGTGTTGCAGGTCACAATACTGTTCCCCCGCAACCGCGTCCATCCAGTGCCTCCACAGCGTCTAACTCTTCCAGCCAAGGGTATTGTTATTGTGCTGATTCATATGTTGTGTGAACTCACTGTCATGTTGTTGGATACATCGTATGCTATTTGTGTGTATGGGCTTGTATTTATCTGTATCAAGTGCCACTTTGCTTTGTCACTTGTGTGTGCTGCGCCCCATCTGACTCAGTAGTATACGCATAAGAGTACATTATTACTTATATATGCAAGCCTGTGTGTATGTATATTCTTCATACCCCATTTGTAGTATATCTATAAACATTCATAGAACTCACACACACGTGCGTATAAATCCTATATACCCTTTCTCAGTGGCGGCGATATGATCCAACCGCGTAAGCAAGCCTACGGCGGTCTACCAACTGGTGTATCGACTCAGGGAGGCATTCCCCCAAGCCAGTTGACCGCACTCGGATCGATGCAGAGTATGACAAGTACAGCTAGCATGGTTAGCCACATGAGCATGGATAGTAAGACCGGCGATGTCTTGACCGCATCCAAGAAGGTATTGTGTCGGTGAGAGTGGTTGTGCAGATGTATACGTTTAATGGATTTCGATTGGTTAGATAGGTGAGAACGGATAGTAAAACCGGATATGGTGCTGTTTTTTCAATAACAAACATATGTATGTATATGTATATGTATATGTATATGTATATATATATATATATATATATATATATATATATATATATTATTATTATTATTATTATTATTATT
>NW_014039635.1:22188-27748 GCF_001186125.1 Sphaeroforma arctica JP610 | reverse complement strand
TATGTATGTATGTATGTATAGGTGGAGTCGCTGGTTGCCCGGTCTATGTACCTTGTGCATAGCAATAATAACTCTTCGAATCGTCGGTCGGTTGTTCAAGTTATAAGTAGGATCAATACATGAGGCCGCGCGATTGTTGAATGATTAATTTTCCTTTGGATATAGCATTTTATGTTACAACCTAAGATTTTGGACCATGCCTGGAATCTGCTGCATTTTTAGGCTTATTTTCTGACTTGCACATAATAAACGTGTACAATTCTCCGGTATTTGCTCTCGTGACGCAGCACATACTAGACGGTTATCTAATTGTCTTCTACCGCTTACCCATCTACTTACCAACCCACACTTACTCGCTTAACTGTTCTGCTCACGAATAGGAAGTCAAGAACACCGGTCATCACAAACTGGGAGGGGAGCGCAGAGGTGCTGTTCGTAAAGGAAAGATCCACACTATCAATGATCACGAGTAAGTTGTTTTCGGCTATTACATAGACATAGATACTGCTTGCATATACTGACAGATGCTGTTTGCATATATAGACATAGACACTGGCACTGTATGTATATGTATATTTATACAATTATTCTGTTCGCATATATAGGTATATATAGTGTTTGTACATATAGACAGACTATGTTTGCATATGTAAGCATAGACAGTGTGCACTTATAGTCACGCATATATAAACATAGATAATGTTTGTATGCATAGGCATAGATACTGTTTGTATATACAGACTTAATATGCATGCCTATATATGCTATCATTCTGTTTGCATGCGTTTTCCAGTGTTTTCTGGACACTATTTGCGTATAGAGAAAATAGGCTTCGACTGAGCAAAGTTGTCTTGTAGCTGTGGGGTCTGTTGAAACTATTGCAAGCTTGATCAATCCCACTTCCATCAGTATGTATTCTCCGTTTCAATTTCTGTCCGTCCTGTCCGGGAAACGTGCCAATGGAAAATGTGCATTAGGATTTCAGGGTAACATTTTGTATATGATTGTTGATACGGAGATCGTTTTGACGACTGGGGATAGCTAAACAACATATACGTACGAGTATGTCACGCAAGTACGCTATTTTGAGCTTCAATGAACTACTTGAAACATTGACATTCCCTGTATTCTTGCTTTCTCACACGCAGATTCAAGGCTGTGCGTTTCAATCAGTTCACTTTCTGCGGCCACTGCAATGACTTCATCTGGGGTCTTGTGGGGAAGCAGGTACTTACCCAAAACCAACGTGAATGCTACAGTTTGTGTGTGAAGCCCCTTTGGTTCTACTGCAAATATCGGCAAGATGACTCTAATTTTGCGTGGAGTCCTTCCGAATTTAGTCCGAAAGTCATTACGATTGCTTCACTTTGCTTGAGCACCTTACAATCTCAATGATTCTCTCTGAACTGATGGTGCCATCTTCATCCACAACACCCATTGTGCGACTTCGGCAGGGATACCTCTGTCAACTGTGTAATATGGCGGTCCACAAACGCTGTCACGACCATGTGGTATTCGCATGCACCAAGACAGTCTCGGAGCAGGTATGTCAACCACGCATTCTCGTGCCTATTATGTAGTTGCATACGTAAATTTGAAAACATGCGCACTCTTCGTAATCGAACGAGCTTGGCTATGATATTGAATAATATGTGAATTACACACGTATAGACTAAGCGTACATACCTGTATTTCCGACTGTACTATACCGTACAATAAACGACAGAAGAATTTGCGAGAGCATCTAAAAACTAGTACTGAACCGCGTGTTTAGATAAGTAAAATCTATGTACAGATGCATATACTACATCACGTGCATGATTCGCCAGTCTATATGTATCGTATCTGTACATACCATTAAAACCGTACTTATATCCGGGCATAGCAATCAGGATTCTTGTATTTGCGTCTAACTGAGCAATCAGAGTTCTTGTATCATGCGTCTAACCGAAAAGTTGATTTAGAATCTGCAAGGAGAGCCAAAATATTTTTTCCTGTCTATGGGAGAGTCACTTTTACGCATGGTTAATCGGAAGAATACATACGCTCATTTTTGACACCAAGTACAAAGCTAACGTGTTTGGTCCGAGTAATACATGTCACGTCGGTTGGAAAATGTGCGTTAGCAAAATTCTGCGCAAATGTTTACTCATGCATTCAATTGGAATCAGGATTTGGGCAATGTGCCCCACGAATTCAAAGCCAAGACGTACTCGTCTCCCACCTTCTGCGAGCACTGTGGATCTCTCCTATGGGGTGCTATCAAGCAGGTGCGTCTGAGTATGAGCAGCCGAAGTTCGGGTGCATGCGTATCCTCGGTTGTAATCGCACATAGTTCCTCTGCAAATTTCTGTTCGTCTTCGTAAGCATGTGCGTGTATATGGCTATGCATTAGCATAAGCGGTATTTAGGTGCATCTTTGTTCATATCGCCCAACTCAGGGGCGGGTATATCACCTTGATACTGCGTTTTGGTGCGTACGGGCCGGTTTGGGCGACAGCTGGGTACAACTACATACTATATAAGTATCAGTCGGTGCAATTGTTCACCTAAACAACCTTCATCAAGGTGCCCCTTCTGTGTTTTATCTTCTTGCTCTTAACCTGTAGTGCCCAAGTCGTCGGATGCATCTTGATCTCCGATTTGGATGGATATAATCTCAAATATATATATATGTACCCCTATACCCAATTTCTATCAATATAGGGTATGCAATGCACCCATCCCAACTGTAAGATGAACGTGCACAAGAAGTGTTGCAAGAAGGTGCCCCCTCTGTGCGGTATCTTCCAGCCCGGCAGTCAAGTGGATAAGCTTGCCGAGGCGATGGCTAAGGCGAACAACGAGAGCAACTCTCTGATTACCAGTGTGACAGATAACGTCAATCTCCGCGATTTCAACCTGCTGTCTGTGCTGGGACGTGGTTCGTTCGGAAAGGTCATGTTGGCCGAGCGCAAGACCACCAAGAAGGTCTATGCGCTCAAGATGATCAAGAAGTCGGACGTGGTCGAGCACGATGACTACGAATGCGCTAAGGTACGCTACCTCTGTATTTATATCTATTTGGGTGATTTTTTTAACGTTAATGATTATATATATTTCAAGTATGTATACATAAAATTCCGAGTCAAGGTTTGTACGTCGCTTTTGGACCGCTTAATTTTCACCCCGATGGTCGTTCCAAAGTCTATATGTACATGAAATTTCTGTTCTATTCATGTCTTTAGTTATGTAGGCAGCGCATGTTCACTGTCGTCATTTCAAATCATACAATGATCACCTTGCTTCAATTCAACTTTCACGTTTCAGACTGTTTACTCATTCTCGTCGAGTTTTCCTGTCTTCCTAGACGTTAATCACCTCGTAGCAGAGGCCTGCCCACATTACAGAGCTTCGAGTATCGCACAACATATATATATATATATATATATATATATATATATCCACAACCCAAGCACTCCGTTATAGTAAGAATACCTTTTGTCACCGTTGTCTTCGTGAAAGCTTGCAAAACAATCCCTCTCCGCCGCAGTGGACTCTCGCTGTACACGCAGTGGGTATCACGTAAGCGTAAGCGTAGCGCACAGTAGCGGAATTCTATCTCAATGCGGCCTTCCTCATTGGTCGTACCGTCTCTATTTCCGCCACGAGTGATGAAAGTTATTGATTTTAAATAATAATTATTGGGTATGCTAAAAGTATCACGTACAAGAGGGCGTATGCTTTGATCAGAGACGAAGTGTTCAAAAAGAATGGCTATACCACAGAGCGAGACGAACATGACTGCCAATTCACCGAACAGTACACCGAAGCCCGCAAGCAGTATTTATATCCATCACGTACTGAACGCGTATCCTTACCTATTATGCACTTAACCTACTATGCACTTAGCCTAACGTACTATACACTTTAAGCTTACCTACTATACACTTAAGCTTACCTTACCTACTATACTTACCTACCGCACAGGTGGAGAAGAATGTGCTGAGTGTCTCCAACGGCTGTCCATTCTTGGCGCACTGCTACTCCACTTTCCAATCTGAGGTAATATTTCATTGGTCAACCAATAATTAGACAGCTAGCACACCAACTCTGTACTCGGTCCCGTTGGATGACTTCACATCTCGGGTACACGAATGAATTTTCAATTCGGTTTTGTGTATAAAACACACTGTTTTGATAGATACTTGCTTCACCTTCTATATGGACGTGTTGGGTTTGTCTTGAGCTCTGGTGCCAATGAAATATATATATACATAGTGCTTTGTTAGATTAGTGCCAATTTCTCGCGTGAAGTCTATTACTTGAGGACTGCTAATCTCTACCAGTATTGAGTCTCAGTTCTCTCTGTACTGTTACCCCTTTGGTGTTTACGCAGGACCGTCTATTTTTCGTGATGGAGTACCTCAATGGTGGAGATCTCATGTTCCACGTGATCCGCGACGGCGCTTTCCCCGAAGTTCGGGCTCGTTTCTACATGGCCGAGATCGTGCTCGCCTTAGACTACTTGCACAACATCGGTGTAATCTACCGGTATGCCTTCATCGCCCATGAATAACAACTCTGTCAGGTGTCACGCTGTGTAGGTAGCTTGTCGTATATTGTGTATTTGGTGTTCGACACACGGACAAGCCCGAAGATATATTGTCAGGGTGAAATCCGCACATTATACTGCCGTCTGTGTCGCACATCGCTTTCTAAACTAGCGTATTCTGTTTCCCCAAAAAAAAAATCATAAACAACCCAGAGATCTGAAGCTGGACAATGTGCTGTTGCACTCATCTGGCCATGTCAAACTGGCTGATTTTGGAATGTGCAAGGAGGGTATCACCCCTGAGAACCCTTTCACCAGGTAAGGTTTTATTTGAATCGACCAAAGTATATGAATGTTGGATCCTATCTCGAAGACTGCTTGGTGATGCTTGTACAGTGTATTCTGTTTGGAAATTCATGATTGTTTACTCGTGAATAGTATAATGGGAGTTGTTTGAATTATATTTTTGTTGATCTATCTTTAAGAATGTACGTCAACACTGTTTCTAGTATAGCTCTTGTCGGTGACTATCGCGGTCTTGATTGCTGTGCTCGTAGGCGTGGATGTATTTATCATATCGATTAAGTGTCGGGAATTTTCCGCCTAAATCTCTATACTCCTAAACGCATAAACTCTGAAACCCCTAAACGGCATAAACCCTGAAACCTCTAAACGCATAAACTCTTAAATCCCTAATCCCTGACTTTTTAAAACCTCGACTGTCCTACAATAAGATACAAACTTGGTTTTCCAACACCCTTTTCCCTCCAAATCATACAGTACCTTCTGTGGCACCCCGGATTACATTGCACCAGAGATTCTCAAGTACGAGCCTTATGGCATCTCAGTCGACTGGTGGTCTCTGGGTATCCTGTGCTTCGAAATGTTGACGGCCAGTCAAACTTTCCAGGCATGTACGCGTGTAGGTTGGTATATATATATACTAGTAATAGTATATAGTATACTATAGTATAGTATGTATAGTATATACTAGATTATATATTATAATACTATAATATATGTATA
>NW_014039635.1:15547-22095 GCF_001186125.1 Sphaeroforma arctica JP610 | reverse complement strand
CTATATATATATATATATATATATATATATATATATATATATATATATATATATATATATATATATATATATATATATATATATATATATATTGTATGCATTTATGTGTGTATATATATATATTGTGTGTGTGTGTTGTCTGTGTGTGTGTGTTGTGTGTGTGATATATAGTGAAGTGTTTACGATCTGAATAGTCAAAGCCAGTTAACTATACAAGTTGGCGTATAGTTGCAGAAAACGTCGAAATACTCTGCATACTCATGCGAAAGGTTAACATCAGCCTTGTGGAAATTATGTATTAGCTCATGTAGATGTGTAGCTATGATACTATGCTAATGCGTGCATATACCTTCACTTGAACCATGCAGCTGCATACGTGTACAACATACATATATGCAGCGGAGAACTCTATTTCTAGACAGCTTAACTGATATTTTCAGATTTGATAAGAACATATAACTGACGCATGCCTCTCTTTACCTTACTAGTTGATCTCCGCGTTCCTGAACCGTGACCCGCGCAGACGCCTGGGCTGTGGTCCCAACAAGGCGAACGACATCAAGTCGCACCCCTTTTTCAGGCGATTGGACTGGAATGCCGTATCTTCTCGTCAGGCCACACCACCATTCGTACCTAAAGTTCGTAGAATACATGTGGATATAATGTGTATTACTGTTTGGAAGTTTTGTGTTTGCATTGATTCGTCTAAATGGGATAAACCTGGTTTCAAACTATCTGTGTTTAAGGTTCTTTGCCAGCGCATCGTAGACAATGGGTTTACCTAAAGTCTTTTGCTTCTTGGGTTCTCTTAGTAAGTTGGATTCTTCTAAATGGAGGCCACGAATTTAAAACTGCTTGTGTAGTAGGTTCCTTGCCCGAGTTTTAAGTTGCATTTTGGACCGGCCGTAGCATGTGCAACACTCAAAAACCAACAACAACATATTTAGTCTAATATGCACTGTCACATCTAGTATGTCAAAATAAAGTTTATCTTTATATCAACATGCTCATTATTTGTGTTATCCGTCGTGACCATCAAGCAAATGTGTGCAAGATATTAGGTACTTGTCGTCTTTTTTTTATAGTGCTAGAGTGTCTTTTTGTATTGTTTGCATGCTCGTATGACGCCAATACTAATACTCTCCTGTGTGCTGTATATACAAACTGTATACACAAATGTGTAGGGCCGTTGTCACAGCCTGTCTTCGAAAGATATTTCTGAGCAATACTAAACGCCGATTTAGACATGCACTTTCGCCCAAAGAGACCTCTGAACATAGGGTTTTAGGGTTTAATCACGACAGTTACTTGTGCAAGCTCAGAATATCGATACCTATACTCACGGTCCGCCTGTGTGCTATGTATACAAATGTATAGGTGAGTGGTACGGCGGACACGGCTATGTTCGAGAAGAAGTATCTAACCGAGAAGGCAGCGTTGACCCCACTCAACAAGAAGACCATCGGACAGATCGATCAGGTGTGTTGTAGGGCTCAATCGGCGAAATGTAAGGTTTAATCAGCAAGTTTCAGGTTTTATTCAGCCAGTGTGCGCATTGGCAAGATCAGCGAGTGTGTCTTTTGTGGTTGATTAGGATGATTTAGGGTTTAAAACGTATGTTTTCCCGGATAGAAAGTCTCAGAATATAATATTTACGGCGTTTGTAGAGTACAGACATGTGTGCAATATGACTTTTCATTCGATTTGCACTTTCACACACACAAGAATATTCACAACATATCTTTTGATGTACGTGTTTCTCACTTTACTCTTTAACATGCACGCGCAGATGGAATTCCATGACTTCTCGTTCGTCGCCCCCAATTTTCTCTGAGTCGCAGAGCCACAAAAACCTGCTGATATGACGCACACCCGGTGGTCATAGACAGTCTGAGCATGTACATAGAGCTCGCACAGCGAAGAATTGTATATACTTCCAGGGCTTCCGCAGAACCAGTTACAGTATACTATGCGCTTGTAAGAAAACTATAGGAGTTGCAGGTACGGAATCCTGCATCTAGCGCAGCGTCCTTCTGTGGCGAAAGGACCTTTCTGTGTGCGTGGAGCACGAGCTGGTGTATATGAGAGTGAAAGCGGACAAGACAAGGAAATAGGTAAATAAACGTGTCCCCTATAATGCTGCATTTTTAAATATCAACTAAATAGCATAGATAGCTGTATTAGCTGTTCTTAGGCACATGTATTCGTGGAGACGGTAATTTCAAGGTAAAGAAGTTCTACTGTACTATTGGCTTATAGTCTCCAAGAGCCTGCGGATATAACAGGCGACAAAGGGCTGCTGTCGGGTTGTCAACGGTGCAGTTACACGTGTGTTTTCAACAGGGAGACTTGTTTTTCTACTTCAATTAGGTATGAGCTGCATTTGGCTCAGTGCAGTCAGGGCCGGGGCTAAACCTGCACCTGGACCGGTGAACTTGGACCGGTGAGACCAACCTTTTACTATTACCTACATAACCTCTATTTATTAATTTTTAGTACATTGATTCGAAAGTGGATAAAATATTTTAAAAGATGGTTTTGTGCATGCATGAGATTTCCCTCCTATGTTTCTCCTATCTATATTTAAAAGCTGTCGAAGACGTGCATCTGTACGTAAAATAAGATCGTCTTCGAGAATGCGGGGGCTATGGGCACAGCTGACTCCGCAACTTCATCGCACTCCAGTAACTGCTCTCGGACAACTACCAACCTTCTCTTCAACCGCAACATGATGCTCCTCAAGTGCTGTCTCAGCCCTAGCAAGAGATTCCTCCAACACAGATGCACCCGGCAGCACAGTACTAGTCATGTTGTACAACCTTAAGTGAAAACTCACCAAGCGTAGGATCATGACCACAACGGATCGGCTTTCTCGCGACACCTGCCAATGCCGATGCAATGTCACAATGTCATCCAGCCTATGCGGTAATAGGGCTCTCACTACCTCACTGGGCAACGGCCGATGCACTCACCGTCACCCAAAAATTATCAGCCAACGTAAACTTCGTCCATCAAAGACTGAGGGAACAAATTAATGTCACAAACGAAGGCGGTGGCATCGGATAACGCCTATGTTTGAGAACACTGTATGCGGCGGCGGAATCGCAACGGGTGTGTTCGTCAAGAGGGGATCCATCTGCTGCAACCATGGTACGGAACAACCACTGTGGCTATGGCACTATCACATCTAATCCGCTGAATCACAGCGTCCAATCCAGAAAATGGCGAATTTATAAACCATCGTCGTCCAAACCAAGTGTCCAACGTAGACACATCACTCGCCGAAGTCGGCGAATTCAAATTACTGCCTGCTAAGGCAATTTACTCAGCACTAATGGCTGCACTATTGTCATCAAAGGCTCATGATCAGTATTCACCACCCAGTCATGTACTCACCGACGAACAATCCGCTTGTACCTGCATTTGCTCGCAGCCTGATTGATTCAGTTATTCGCCAAGTCGATCAATTTCGGCTTTGGAGGTTCCGTACTTGCCTCTAACGTGTTTGGCCATAGTACTAATGATGTCAGGGTATGCAATTACATGAATCGCTTGTCTGGTAAGTTGCCTGGATTATACCGTTCGTTGATGATATTGTCGAGATGGTTATTGCATTCCTCTAGTGATTGTATGCAGGACAGTCTTGCCAAAACCGTACTGCAAAAGTGTTTGTTTCGGTGACAGTGTCGAACCCTTAGGTAGTGGATCGCACAGCTTTAGTAGTGTGTTCACGATTGTGACCTAAGAGTGTGATTGTTCAATGTTGCTGAAAGTGATTATGACATCGACATATTTAATCGTGACGGTAGGTGGGTTGGCAAGGATCATCCTGTGGCTGTAGTACAGTCCAGAAACAGGATACAATGGATCCAACTATGTGCACGGAGGGTTACATAAAGTGCAAGGAGAAGCGCAGGGTTACGTTCTCCGATCCGATTGTCACCACACTCTAGATGGAGGATTATAGCCTCGCACAGAGATGATTTGAAAAGGCATGGGTCAGAGTAAGGCCATTTGATGCGGTAGGATTTGCGCAATCTGACAACAATTTGATATCAACGTTCTTGCAGCCCACCTTGGCCGATGAGGTATTCTCCCTGTTGACGTGGTTTGGCATAAGTTGGTATATGAACTCACCATGGCCGAAGTTGCCGGCAGTGACCCAGCGCATTGAGCAAGATAGGTCCAGTGCCATTGTGGTGTGTCCTTACAATCCCGAGGCGCCATGGTTCAGCACATGATGCCCATATTGTCGGATGTGCCTATTGTTGCCATGCCACAACAAGGCGTGTTTTAAAAGCACGGACGTACGGAGATGCCCACCTCACATCATTACGCTGTTATGTCACCTCAGCCCTCGACAGTTTCGACTGCGGCTTTCTTTTTGGGTTAGTTTAGAATGGAAGCGCGCTCTACCAGGGGCAGTGGTAGAGGCTATGACGGCCGCAGCGTCAGGGCCTAAGTCATGTTTGAAGTTGGAAGAGGTGGTTGAGAAATCAATGCCCCGTTCGGCTAGGGCATGATCCAGTGCTGGGGACATTTCACATGGCACCAGAGGAACACTTTTCGACCACGGAGACATTCGTGTGGAGCTCCCGACCGTTCTAGCAGGTAGAACTGGGCTTAGCCTTCTTTGCACAGCTGACCTCAGGTAGGTGGTGTTCGATATTAGCACTGCAAGCAGTGGAAAAGTCTCCACTGGCCGCGCAGGCAGCGTGGTTTGCGGGCCACAAGGCATACATTGGTGTTGTGACTAGAGCGCAGAAGCGCGCACGTGCGATATATTATCGGGCGCCACAGAGAAACAGCTCGGCTGCATGAGTTAGCATAACAGCGGGTGCAAGGTTTCGCCGACTACGAGTCGGTAACCATGAACAAAGAAGTACCAGACACATAAATTTACGGATAACGAGACACTCGAGAATGTGCGCAAGAATCTCTGTGTGATTGAAGTGAGGGATCACATGGTCATGAAAGTACTCAGGTGTACCCATGAGCTTTCCCCCATGCATCCACCACAAGATCGGTTGGCCTGGCTAGAGAACTATGGGGTTGGCAAGGCCTCCAGGCACAGTGTATGTATATTATAATACTTGTTCTCCGTATCAAGATGTGGCAGGGGAACGTGGCAAGCCAAAGACTTGCTCTAGCAGCCTGCTCCGCCCGAAGCCTCTATGTCTGTAATTCATGGGGAAAAATATGGAATTTCCTTCTGCAGACGAGTTACGATATGTTTTGCTAGCCGTTGACATTGTTCCGAATGGTGATTGTGCACATATTACCTCCGTCTGTTTCGGGTGCGCAGGTCGTGCGCTTTGTTGAAGAACAACTTCTTGCGTTGGTTTCACCTACGCGTATTGTTATGGACGCTGACACCCGTTTCAACGACAAGGATATGGCGAATTCGTTTTTGCGGAGAAGCATCACCCCGTACTTTGTCACTATAAATCGCCATCGGGGCAGCGGTAAGGCGGAAGTTCCGCAAGGAGATTGCTGATGTGGCCAATGTATATTTATGACGTCATTCGAGTTTTCAATTCCACTGTCAATGCTGTTACGGGGTTCGCACCCTATTTGCATCTTACTGGCAGAAATTCCTCTAGTTTGCATATCAAATTATGATCTCCAGTCTAAAGATATGTTTGTTTCTGAGAGAGGGACAGAAGCGTTGCTACGTGATCGGTTCGTGTCTTGCGGGATGTCCAAGCTCAAATACTGAGATACACCAGTGCAAGCCAGCTGATGCAGTCAGGCAGGATGTTCCTTTCTTTCAAGTGGGTGACTGGGTTCACTTTAAAGTACGTTTTTCCACGCGTGACATGGAAGCTGAATATGCAGGCCCAGGGCGCGTCGTGATTGTCAACCCACCGCTGCAGCACAAGGTAGAGATTTCTAAAGGCGTTAAACACACCAACCGATGCAGGAACTACGTCGGTGACGAGCGATCACAGCTGTACCGCCGTAGTGGGGATTGTGATTGCTGTTTGCGTGTTACCGGTGTTAGAACACCAGTGATTTAGGGTGCCACCATTTCTTTTTTGTGGAATGAACCAATCTAATTGGCGGATGGTACTTACGAAAGCTGAAGATGTGGATTGAGCATCATAAGTACACACGGCAGAAGAATCACTAGAACAGGGATACAGGTAGATGTAGATAGGTACATAGTAATGTGTACGATTCGGGAAGGGGTCGGACCACATGGGGTGCACCCATTTGGGTATGGACCTAGCGAGAAAGGATGAGTGTAAAGGAACTCAGCGTCCAGGCTGCCTACACTAATAGTTCAGTAATAAAGTGATAATAGTTGTGTAAAGAGATGTTTTGAGTGCCAATCTATATAAGCACGGCACGAAACCAAAACGTCATTCGCAAGCGACTGATCTAGTTTTGTGAACTGTAGAATAACGGTTTAATATACCAGAGCATTCTGTCTATAAATTATTCATTATATATATATATATATATATATATATATATATATATATATATATATATATATATATATATATATATATATATCGTACGTACGTACGTACGGTACCGTA
>NW_014039635.1:11527-15527 GCF_001186125.1 Sphaeroforma arctica JP610 | reverse complement strand
TATNTATACTATATATATATATATATATATATATATATATATATATATATATATATATATATATATATATATATATATATATATATTATGATCGGCTCAGGGGCCTATCCCCAAACTGAGTCTAGGGTTTAGAGTTTTCTAGCCTGGCCGCGTGGTCTCAAATTTTGAGAACCTCAAATGCGTTGCTGAGTCAAATACTGTGAACAAATTCGTGGCCAGTGCTAGCAGACCACTGTCTTATCAATAGTTAATTAAACGAACTGTTCTATAGCACTGACTTTGAATTGTATTAGATTGGTCTAGAACCGGATCACAATTAACTATTAGATAGCGGTCTACCCCTTTTTCTTAGTGAGATTTAGCGATTTAGCTGATTTTAGGGCATGTGATTTGGCGATTTGGCTGATTTTGAGGCGAGATCTTTTTGAGTGAGTCGATTTCTGGGGAAAACGGCTGTAGTATTAACTGGTGGAGAGTCTGTCAATTCGTGAGCGTGGAACGAATACGTAGACCTGGTGCGAACAAAAGTCGTGTATACGGGCTTAGGCGATGGTCAAGCCACGGAGAAGGTCTGTATTCTTAAGCAGGCGATTAGTCAAGACTTTTTTATGACGTTGCAGGGACGGATGTTGCCCGCAATGCGGGCTGACCCTGACTGGCTTGTTGCTTATGCCAAGCTTTATGCGGGGGTGTGGCCAAAATTCAGCAAGGGTGAGAAGCTAGCGACGATGGCGTCTTTTGCTCGCTTCCCTATAAATGTCCCGGATCGCATGTATGAGGTGTTACAAGAGTTGATAGTATTTTTGTGCGGCCGTTCGATGTTGAAGGTGCTTGTCAATGAGGTGAAAGAGCAGGGCGAGCATCCTGAGGAACCGCCTGCATCGGCCGCTGATTATATGACGGCCATGCAGAAGCGGTTGGCGGCCTACCAAGCAGAGGTGCCGGTGATAAATTTGGATGTGATAACCCTAGCTCCATCAACGGGGGTTACATCTGGGGTGATGGCGCAGGTTGTAAGTGAGACGAGCGATGAGGCGGTCGAGACTAGTGGCCCCGAGAAGCGTGGACCAAAGTCTGCAGTGGAGAAGCGTAAGGAGCTGAAGAGGGCTGCTCGTACGGCGCGCAAGTTGGTGGCGTCGAAGCAGATTGACCAGAGGGCGGCAGGGCTGCAATCGCAGCACCTCTCGAGCCTTAAGGCTGTTGGTCAGCGAGGTGCTGAAATAGCGAAGGCTGCGTCCGAACCTATGCTGGACTTTATTGCGGCAGAGGTTGAGCAATTCTGTACTAGATACACTAATTGTAAGAAGCAGTATCACGCCATATTAGCAATGGCGGAAGGGAAAATGGAGCGATATCTGTTATCCCAGTGCGCGACTGTGCCTAACTTCCTGGAGAAGGTGTTGGAGGAAGTGGAATGGCAGGCGGAATGGGTGGCGGAATTAATCGAAGAGATTTTCCGGGGGGGGGGGGGGGGGGGAGTCGTCCACAGCAGCAGCAGCCCCCGAAAGAGAATGCGCCGCAGCAGCCCAAACCGTTTGATACGGGTTTGCCCAAGGGGCATCGCTACCCCGAAGGTTTCAAGTACTGGAGTTTTGGAAAGAAGCGAGCTTAGGTGTATGCGATCAAGGAAGGCCGCGAGTTGGTGCCCAGTGGTGCGGCACCACGTCCGCCATCACCTAGGAGGCGATTCGAGGTGAGGGCTCGTCAGCCTGCACGACTTATCAGGTGCAGTGGTCTTACCGTACTCGGACGCAAATCGCGACCGGCACGATAGAGGGAATGGCCGCCAAGGTGGCGACAGGGGCGGTCAGCAGCGTGACCGCAACTATCAGTCCGACCGTGGTGGTGTCCGCCAGGACGGCTGGGGCCGAGGGAGTCGTGATTCTGGCGGTGATGACTGGGGTCGTGACTCCCCGATCGAAGGGTCGGGATGATGATGGGGGGCGTGGCCAGCGTGCTGAGCGTCGCCCATGGTGTTATGTTTGCCGTACGTCTGGACATAATCCAGAGCGATGTCCGAAGTTGCAGGCCCCTGCGGCTGGTGCTGCGGCCCGAGGATGAAGGGCGTAACTGAAGGGGTGCGGTGGTCCCGATGCTCCTTGCAACGGATAGGGCGTGGGCATTTGTTGACTCAGGCTGTACGTACAACCTCATAACGGGGGATGCGTTGCATCGCATAGGAATTGTACCTGACGGCCCGTATGACGAACCGCCATTGAGTGGCCTGGACAATAAGGGGAAGTTGACTCCCTCCCACATGGCCTCATGGCAGCAGTTGGAAGTATGCCTCCTGGTGGGTCAGGATAGTTTTGCTTTGGTGGAGGGGCAACCATTTTACGTGGTAACCCAGAGCCCAATAGGATGTGATGTATTGTTCGGTTTTGACCAGGTAAGGGCGTCGGAGTGAACGCTAATGTGGGCCTGTGCTACGATGATTGTGGTTTTACAATCCCTCATTCGGTGGCAATGGCTGGAAGGATAGATACAAATGTGCCTGCTCCCCCACGGGTGAAGGCTATCTTGGTTATCGGCCGGAATGGCTCGCTGGTGAGGCCTCGGAAGAAGAGGCGTAAGATGGCTCGAAAATCGGCAGGAGCAGCTTTCGCTATGCGTCAACTGGTGGAGGAGTTTGCATGGCGCGATGGTGAGGTGAGTGAGACTGAGGACCAGTCTAGTGGTGAGTCGGACACGGAGTTGTCTGACCACCCCGGTGTGGTGAGTTTGCGGTCTTTAAACCCGGAGGGGTTTGGTGAAGACGATGGGGTGCAACGGGAACCGGACGGTCCCGTGGTTAGAATGAGTGGGATGTGGTTTTCAACCCTTATACCAGTATTGCAATCAAGACAGTCAATATATTAGGCGTCAAAGTAAATACTCAAGGGCTCAAAACAGACCCAGAGAAACAGAAACACATGATTGACTGGCCCTTACCAAGAACCAAACGTGACTTACATCGAGCAGTCGGTCTAGCAAATTACATGCGAGACCACATACCTCAGTTTGCACCCATAACGAAACACTTCCGCAATCTCATGAAAGGCAAAATGAATCAAAATATAGTCAATCTTTGGACACCAGAGCTCATTAAGAAATGGGAAGAACTCAAAGATACCATTGCATGCTCAGCAACTTTGGCGTACCCAGTAGATGGAGTACCGTTTCAGATCATGAACGATGGAAGTGACTATGGCATATGAGAATGTCTGTTCCAAATAGTAGATGGAGTCAGAAAAGATATACTCTATTTCTCAAAAGGTCTCAACCCTGAACAACAAAGATATGGGACAAATACTAAAGATTTGTTAGCGCTCGTATACAGTCTAGAACATTTCTCAGAATACATTGTGGACAGATCACAAAGCGTTATGCCAGATGAACAAACAGCAAACGCTGCATCCCATGCTCGCGAAATGAATAGCGAAAACATTCCATCACCACTTCACTATCATACACATGCCAGGCAAGATGATGAAGTTGCTGACAGATTGTCAAGACTACACGAAGGCACATTCAACATCAAAACATTGAATGTGTTGAAAGAAGCCAATGAGCACATACACAATGGTCAGGAATACACTGACCTAGAAACAAACATGCCCATATTAGTGTCTGCCATAGACTGGAAACTACATCCACGATTCTTTCACGATGTAGAAGGCCTGCTTGGTAAATTAACCATCGATTTATTTGCAGCCGCACACAATGCTCAAACCGCAAAGTTCTACACCAAAGAACAAAACGCGCTTCTACAAAAGTGGGCAGATGAAATAAACGCATGGGCGAATCCTCCCTGGGAACTAATACCAGACGTGTTAGACAAAGTCATAGAGGAAGCCACAAGCACTACGATATGCGTTCCGTACTACCCAAACGCAACGTGGTTCCCCAAGTTCTTGTCATTGCTGGAACAAGTTCCAATGACAAAAAACATTTTCTATATGAATATTTATAGATATATTTAAAGATATAGATATGGGTTTAGATATAGACATATACAGAC
>NW_014039635.1:4905-11032 GCF_001186125.1 Sphaeroforma arctica JP610 | reverse complement strand
TATATATATATGCAGTGAGCACGTCTTGAGGTAAAGATATCGACACTAAAGGTTTAATATAGTTCATACACAGAGTATATTACTAGTGGTGTAGCGTGTGGCCTTTTCTGCGGCACACATACAAAAAGTTGTCTTTCCTAAGTGTCCCTCACGTGAGACCCCAAATGATTATTAATGTCACATAAATTGATGAATGGTCTGGTCTGCCCAAATGTTGGCGCAGGTCTGGGCCGGACAGACTAAATTATGAACTCTAGGGTTCAGTCCAAAATCAAGCACAACCCCTTTGCTACGGTTTCATGTCATGACCCCCTGTATGACTGCTATCGTAGCTTCACTGTGTCCGAGCACTGTCGCTTAGTGAACAATACTCCAGTATAAGTCTAAAGAGAACATAAAGAAGGAAAAAGGTCCATCTATGCCAACCATCTGTGTACACGCGAGGGAAGCTTACTCTCCAAATCCCACGGTTGAAGGAGGAGTTCGGTAACTCTAACCTAAACCTCTGAGGATTGTAATCACTAGCGTAAAGCTAACTACGATCTCAATGACGCGCCGGTAACTCCGCTCCGTCCGCCGACAACTACAACTCTCTCTAGCTCGAAGACGGCTACCGCAATACTTCGCCGACTGCGCAAATGCAAAACATTTCTCCACCTTACGCTTGAAGCGTGCGCACTTGTCCTCATCCAAGAATATGCGCTTCAAAAGCGTGGCATACTGCTTATGAAGTACATGATTCGCCCAAGATCTTGGGACCAGAGCCATGTAACAATCCAGATCCGCCTCATCGCACCACATTTGCCAGCCGCCCCCACACCAAAATCATGGCGCTAGACCACGTTTGTGCCTTCTTAGTGCACCTTAGGTAATTTCCGATCGCCTGTTTGAATCCATCCGTTATTTCGCAGAACAGAGAATTATACAACAACCATTCCGCAAATGGACCATTCAGTCGATACCGAACTGTTGTCCAAGCATTCGCTTATTTCGAGAGCTATCGGATGTGGGGCTTAAATTCAGTTCGCAAAAATTTGCAATGAGAGCCGTCTGCCATCGTCGCTACATGAGTGAGTGATGTCTGCTTCGATATTACCTTCGCTGTCGCAACCTATACGATACCTGAGAACCCACCGGAAGCAATGGCACATCTTCTCACTTGATGTTGGCGCGACTTTGCTGCTTCAGCTGAGACCTAGTGCCCTTCTCAGATTCCAACAGCGACAGTACCCTGTCCCGCAGCTCCAACCACTTCTGACCGTTGAAGTTTCTGCCCGTCATGTGCAAGCACGGGCAAACCTCTGAGACTGAGTTTCGCGTGGCATTGTACACCCGCAACATCTCGTAGACTAGATTCAACCACGCGTACGAGGAGTCATCCACTACTTCGAACTCCCTGCACAACCAGTTCTTCATCGTCCTGACTAGGGTTACTCGTGAACCAGTGCGGATCAATACTATGTGGCTCGCATAATGTCATCACATTCCCGTTCTGGAACTTCTTATCCGCGTCAAGAACTAAACGCGCTGGAGAACCCTACGTCAGTGCTTGTTCTTCCACTGACGGACCATCTGCGTTTGGATCAAGGACTCGCAAACACCATGCGAATCTGCGTGTCCACTGCTAGCAGCACCTTGGACTGACCGTTCACCATGTCGAAATCAATGAAGACTATGCTAATCTCACGCATGGCATTCTCAGGACGACGTGCCAGCAGCAGCAAACCCTTATCCACCCTTTCCCCTCTCGGACGAGGAACGGCATTTACTGTATCCTCTTACACCATGCAAGAAACCACAGCATCTTCATATTATGCTGTCACCGTAGCTAACATCTCGAAGATAGAGCGCTTAGCTCCCAATCTTTCCCAAAGGTCCTTGCGCGAGTTGTGCAGCCTGTAAGGACTCATGTGGCATACCAGCGCTATAAACTCTGGTGCAGGCATGGGCACACGCCCATGCTCTAGGAATATTCCATCTGATAGATAGATAACCTACAGGTCAGCCAAACAAGGCGGAACAATCTCCTCAAGCCACTTCGCTTCAGGAGTATACGAACAAACCAACATGATCGTTGCCTTGTCCCTCCTGTTCCTAGTGATCACCTTGTCTAGGTCCAAAAACTTCGGATTGAAGTACCACCTGGTGTGCAGTAAAAGGGGTTCATCCAATAGTTGGCCGGGCGCGTTAGACCTTCCGCATCAAACGGGCTAAACATCTCATAGACCTTGGTAAACCAACTCTTGCCTGGCGCATTTGATTCAGTCTTAGGCTCCACAGCCACCAGATCATTCCAAGGGACCCGCTCTTCCACCGGCGCTGCCCGCACCTGCATTATGGAATCAATGTGATACCTCAGACACAATTACCCATCGGTCACAGGATTCAACTCCCGGTATGTGCTTGAGTACTATGTCAGATATCTTTCAGCACCTGCGCACACCAGGCCATCCTTCTGCCCTTACCGCAGAGTCGTTAAAGAGCGGATCCATTTTCAGCATCTTAACCAGTGACTCATGATCTGTGAAGATCGCGAGCGGATAATGGGTCTTCCTGACAACGCGCCATGATCTGTGGAAATTATACACAAAGGCCAAAGCCTCCTTGTTCGTGATTGACAACCTGACTGGGCCGGGCTAGCTTTTGAACCGAGCACAGTTTCTTCTCGCGCCCAGTACATGTCTCCCCATCTGCGTACCGATAGTCACGCGCTGCCGAGTTGGAAAGCAGTGCCTATCTTTGAGTGTAACCCTTGTCAGATACCAAGAGATGTCGGATGAAATATTGGTGTGTGCAGAGCCAGCCGAAGATGAGAATCTGAACGACGAACCGAAGGCGGTGACCGAGGCGGTGGCTAGCACAGGATCAGCCCATATGTGCAATCTGAACATGACGATAGTGATTGGGTCGATATGTCCAGAATATCAGGGCCAACATGGGGCCTGCCAACGACGGCAATCCATGTACAGATACTGGGGGCACGTTGTTACCCAAGATTAACCGTAGTGTGGAGGGTCACAGTCTGCTGAGGTGCAGAGGATGGATGGGTCGTTGGATGTGCTATTTATTTACAAGTTGTACTATATTCAATCGTAAATAAATTGAGTTTTATTTGTGGTAAAGCTTCAAAATTTGTGTCATAAAAAGCCTTGAATTTTTCTTTAAATTGACATAGACCTTAAGTTGAGGTGGCTCAAAAACCAATAACTTTTGGTAGCATAATGCAGTGAAAGCTTTGTATTTATTGCTATACAGTAAGCTGTACGTATGCAAGATGTTACACCCACCTTTACACATGAACTAGTTTGATAGCTCTACGTGTTCGTATTTATATTGTGAACATTTTGGTATACCTTGACATTTGGAACTTGTGCTCAAAATCCCACCATGTTTTTCTTACATTTTTGATAGTCTGTGTTTCACATGGCACTCAGTATAGAGTGTCTCCTGTGATGTAGAAACATAATAAGTAGTCCTTCGAGAACTTTTGAGGAATGATAGTCTAGCATACAAATCTTCGTTGTATCGCATAGGTTGTAAATGAATCTTCACACGGTGAACTCGGGGTTTTATTTCGTATTTCAGGCACCAGTATTTTTGGTCAACTTGCCAGTTTGCAATTAATAGCATCTCCGTCGGCGCTCCTGGCTACCATTGTGTAAATGTATCAGCTAATACAACGCCTAGTGGCACGAGACTGGCTCAAGGAATAGCACCAGATGGTACTGTAAGGAATGGAACGTTAAATACAAACCGTCACTTTAGTACAACAACTTTAGTCGCCCCCCCCCCCCCCCCCCCCTTCCCTCCAAGCCAACACCCATACCACCCCGCACCACACAAAAACCGCACGATGTACGAACAAACATCGCATTATAGATAAAAGTGTACAGGGTATATATGCAACAAACTGGTAGCTGCTAATATTCTTCGACTATCACAAATGAAGAAGTGAGACATCGACGCAAATTCTACGTATGGTTGGCGTTGCGCGTACTTTTACCGTATACGTCTAGCAATTCCTTGACCAGTAGTAATTGGTAATCTGGTACAGTCTAAAGGTTATCGTACAAAGATTTACTGGCGCACACCGAATTTGTACGGGAGAGATCCATATCAAAATCATCGATGCGTAACTCTATGATCTGATAAAGTGTGCTTTTTCCATAGATATGGAATTACTGCGAAATTAATGTTAATATATACTGCCGATCGCCCCTTGTTATAGTAATCATAATAAACTACAGATAACGAATCTGGTATCCTTTAGCATCAGCGAGTCTGTACATTTGTTCTTCTTCCCTGTGATCGGTGACATATGTAGCAGAACAGATACCAAAGTATTGTGCATCTTGAATGCAAGTAGATAGTAGCCGATCTTACCGGGTACGGCCTTCCCATCGTAGTTGGATTAATCTTTGTTATGTTTCCACTCCAAATAAGGGGTTATCCTCCATTTGATTCTTAATTAACTATATCTCAACGTTCTCCCTCCTTAGAGAGGGAGACGTTGTTCATTTATTAGCAATTGTAAAATTCATGACTCTAATTATGAGTCATAAGTCATGTGCTGTAATAGTCAGCAAAAACTAAGTTTATCAGATTTTTCTGATAAACTATAAAAACTGTAATAAAGCTAAAATAAACCTAAGTACTTGTATTCTGCCCACATCTGTCAGATGCCACGTTTTTTTGGCAATGAACATATCATACAACCCAAACGTAAGTAGGTCGTACAAAACTCGTAGAACCGAGAATCCACTATCCATAATACAATCTTTCAAACTATTGTACTGTAGACATAGAGAATGCTTGATAATAAAGTCTTACCTTAGGTTCTCATAAATCTATTCGGAAGATCACATTGGTTTGAAGGCAGGCAATAGTCTTCCATTCATTGTCGTCCTGTTTAGGTTTGCGTGGGCAATGAATCTATGTGTACCCCGCACGAATATCCCATGACATCATAATCTCGTTTATACATTCCTTTTCACTGCATAGAAAGTGTCGATCCATGTTCTTTTTCCATGCTTCCATTCTTTCTCTCTTGTAATATCCCTTATTATTGCGTTCTTGTTCCGTTACTGGTGGCATTCCCAACTGAGAGTTCTTTCAAACATCTCCATATCTTGGTCTATTCGTATACAGCCCTAGGTATGGTAATAGAAAAAGGGACCACTTGGCGGTTTTCAAAGAGCACTATTACATATCAACCAAGGTAACTGGTGACATATTTAAAACTCTTCATAAATAATTTAATAGCACACGTCCCAGTTGTAGATGCGACGGACCAAAATTTGAGGTGAACGACTTTAGAATAGGAAAAATATCTTAGTCGAATAGATAAGTATATACAACATGCAGGACACAAATACAAACTACGAAGCACCCACATGGATACATATGGTAGGAAAGCATGACAATTTGCAGAGATGTACACGGACATATACATACAATGAGGTATAGTGATATAATCATGCGTTATCTGATCACTCACATCTACGATTGCACTATAAATTTGTTTGTTCACATATAGTTCTACCAATATATTCGTTGACATGTTGACTACACTTGAGAGACTAATCAATAGTTGGCCCACAAGTTACGCAGCTCCATGTATATAAATGGCAGCTATTATACATTATTTTCAATATATGCATTTACACCGAAAGAAGTATACACACATGAGAACATACTTTCGTAGATACAAACAAAGGTATGATCAGCACAATCTTGCGCCATGCACATACATTACAGAAATTTAAATACTATCATGATAGATAATCTATGCAGCAATTAACCATGATATGAGGTATTCTGTAATATAAAACAATGTACATTTATATGATCACTTGCAGGCAGATTAAGTTAGTAATTCACATGCATATATCGCACACAAACACAGCGGCTAGATTGAATGTGTGAAAAGATATAGTTGCTAATTAAATCTATCAAAGAACAGCTCAAAAACCAATACCGGGAAATGCGTCAATTCAAATGCCTGTGGATTGAACTCGTTGAATCGAGTGAATATTCAAATGCGCGAAGGTCAGCTGGTGTACGACAATCGAAAATGACATTTGAAAGGACACTAGATGAATACTTCGAAGCGTTGTGAATACAAACA
>NW_014039635.1:0-4753 GCF_001186125.1 Sphaeroforma arctica JP610 | reverse complement strand
AGCTAAATTATGTTGCGTCCATGCAAGCACACTTCCTTAAGGTGCAGAAGAGGGTCGAGTACTTGGCCAATGTGGCCGAATTGGATGATGCGGAGGAATATGTCCTGCCGCGGTGGCACGACTTGTTGGCTGAAGTGGCCATGCCTATAGGCGCGGCCACCATCTCGCCAGCGAAAGAGGTGGATCCGGAAGCATATTTGGACTTCGACCAGTCTCAGCTTCGGAAGTTGCACAAGAAGGGTGGACTCCCGAAGAAGGAGCTGGAGGAGATGATTAAGGCCATACAGTCGGCTGCATAAAACGCAGCGGCACCCACCTTTATGGTGTACGATGACATTCGCTTCAGGAACGGAGTGGATTTTCACCTGAAGGATGGGTTAATGCCGTCCTACAATGTGTACCCGAACAATAACCCGACATTCACTTCAGTGTTGGACACCAAGATTGGTGACTGGGATCATAGGGGTGTGACACGGGAAATCTTGGAGGCTGAGGCTAAGGGCTATTGTGTCATGCCGCACATGGTCTTTAAGAACCCGGGCGTGGTTTCTTTGTCAGTCCACGATTGGCGCTGCTGTATCAACTACAAAAAGTTGAACGACACGCTTAGATGTGAAGAATACCCAGAACCGACCGAGCAAGATTTCCTTTCGGCAGTACAGTGTAAGAAGTATCGCACGATGGTTGATCTTGGGCAGGGTTTTTGTCAACAGAAGGTGACTGAGAGTCCTCAGCACATGATTACCTTTTGAACGCCGTGGGGAAAGCGGACGTTTGTTGGCATGCCGTTCGGTATCAAACATGCATCGTGGATCATGCAGGCCTGAATGAAGCATGCTTTCCAAAGTGTGGATGGCTTGAAGACCTATATTGACGACATGGGCGTAGGCCACAACAGTGCTAGGGAGCACTGGGCGAGTGTCAAGAAGCTCATTGCGGCGTGTGTAAAGCACAACGCAAAATTGAACCTCAAGAAGTGTTGTTTTGGGTTCTCAGATCGGCCGGTTATCGCATTGGGACGAGTGGTTGATGAGAATGGCTCGTACATCAGTGAGGATCGGATGGAATTCATCCTGCGCATGCCACCGCCCACGGATAAGGATCTCTTGGCCTCGTGGTATCACACGATTGGCTACTGGAGCCAGTATATTCCTGACTATTCTAGGATCATGGCCCCTATCTCGAATCTGAGCAAGGAAAAGGTTTCCTTTGTGTGGGGTCGGACGCAGCAGGCGGCCTATGATCGGATTCGGGAAGAGGTTGCCAAGAGAGGGGTGTTCGTTGAGCCAGGATTTGAAGACAGGCTGGAGCTGTATTGCAATACCTGTGACTCAGTTGGAGTAGGTGGGGGTTTGTTTGTTCGGCGAAAGAGTAAGCTGTGTCCTGTGGGATTCTGGTCTTCGAAGTTTAGTCCAGCACAGCTGGGCTACCACATCACAGATAAGGATGCCCTCGCAATCGTGTACTGTCTCCATAAGTCATGGAGGATTGTCAAGCGTTCGAGACACCCGTTAACGGTGTTCACGGATCATGAACCACTGGTGCACATGTTGGCACAGGACCCCACCTCGTATGAGTCAACGGTTAGAGGCAGGCGGATGGCAAGATATGCGCGGGTGCTGCGTGATTTTTATATCATCCTGAAGCATGTGCCAGAGGAGCTGAATCCTGTGGCGGATGTACAGTCTCGGCTGGGTTACCACATAGACCCGATCATGCAAGCGAGACGTCTGCCGGCAGAAGATAGGGTGCGTTGGGCGGAACCAGTGGTAGCTAAGCCAAGCATGGAGTCGTATGTTGTGAACAGGCAGCTTTTTAACAAAATTGGGCAAAGGTTTGGCCCATTTGATGCTGAGGGTTTCGCGCATCCGACAAGTTATCGGATGAAGCCGTACTACCAGCCAAGCTGAATCCTGTGGCGGATGTACAGTCTCGGCTGGGTTACCACATAGACCCGATCATGCAAGCGAGACGTCTGCCGGTAGAAAATAGGGTGCGTTGGGCGGAACCAGTGGTAGCTAAGCCAAGCATGGAGTCGTATGTTGTGAACAGGCAGCTCTTTAACAAAATTGGGCAAAGGTTTGGCCCATTTGATGCTGAGGGTTTCGCGCATCCGACAAGTTATCGGATGAAGCCGTACTACCAGCCAACCTTGGCTGGAGGCGTGTTCGCTTTGAGGACCTGGATGGGACCGCGTTGGTACTTCAACCCGAAGTGGTCGGATCTTGGCAAGGTGGTTGCCAGGATTCGCAGGGACAAGGCAACGGTGACAATGGTTTGCCCGTACTGTACTTACCTGAAGCACGGTGGTTCAAGGAAATGGTTCCTTTGCTGTCAGCAGACCCTATGGTTCTTTACCCAACGAAGGGAATATTTCCCAAGCATGGGAATGAGCCAATGAAAGCGTCAGGGTTCATCGCTCTGGTGTGCCATATGAGTCCTTACCGCGACCACAATCTCCGAAAAGACTTCTGGACGGAGTTGGAGGCTATGCGGCCAGCTTGGGAGAAGTTGGCGGCAGCGGCAGTGCTACGTGAGAAAGACGTAGTGTTCTGTATGGTACAGAGTGGTGTCATATGTAGTAAGCCGGGCCTCCACATTAGACTCTTATGTTATAAACGTACTTTTAAACAGTACGTAAATTATAAGCGTACAATAGTACGAGGAACTTAAGTTTCCTAAATGTACTCTTAATAGTACGAGGAACTTAAGTTTCCTAAATGTACTCTTAATAGTACGAGGAACTTAAGTTTCTTAAATGTACTCTTAATAGTACGAGGAACTTAAGTTTCCTAAATGTACTCTTAATAGTACGAGGAACTTAAGTTTCCTAAAATGGTTTTTAATGGTTTTATTAATTAATACCTTTTCCATTTTACATATCAGATATTTGGACGAGCCATTAAAAGGCCTCAGTAAAATGCCAAACATAAAGAGTTGGTCTAGTTCTATTAATAGACTTTATTTACTTTCCAACTTTATTTATATCTGAATACTTCGGTAGCGAGATGGCTCAACCGAATATAGGTTTCTAGGGACTATTAACGTTACCTAGTTGATCCTCCGATCAGCCAACCAGATGTGCCAGTCTGATGAAGGCTAAGTCGGTAATTCTTCATAGTGGCAAGTTATTGGTTAAGACAATAACTAAGGACTTCAAGAGTATTTTTATTTTTTTATTTATTTTTTCTAAAGATAGGATTTTATGAGTCTCTCGGATTCGCCCAAATGAAACGGACCATAGTTTCTAATAGAGCGACAACGAAACACTAAATAAAATCCCTTCGGCGGAAACAGTACTGAGAGGATTATATATAGGCAATGTCTCAGCCTCACAATCCCGGAGAGTATTGCTGTTTTCACGAGGCATACCTAACTTTACTAAATGTCTTATTTCGTTTATTTACTTTGATATTTTCACGATACTTAGAATTTACCTGCGCGTTTATTTATTCTAAGGCGTTAATATCGCATTGAGAGACCGAATCTTGCACATTTTAAAGTTAGCAAAGGTATTAACTACTTAGACTACTTAAACGTAAAGGTAGAAAACTACCACAAAATTTTTCTTGTCCAAGCTAGTCCTTAAGAGATCAGCTAGCAGTCATAAGTTAAGATTATGACCAAGAAAGACAACACTCCTTCTAAGAAGCGTAGAGCTGAAAAGAAGATGATGGAGAGAGACGCCGCTACTGCAGCCGCATTCAACTCGACCGCAGAAGAGGACAATCAATCCGTAACCTAAATCATTGCTACTGGTATTATTAACCAGAACAATACAACGGAGAAGGGTGAAGACACTCCATTAAGAGAGAAGTCCCCTGAAGTAAAAGCCCGCGGGCCAACTATTGCGTCTACTTCGAAGCTTACGTTTACGAAGCCAAGAAGCCACGCGAAACGATCGGTTAAGACGATCCCTACTAAACCTGATGAGACCACTCAGAAGGATCTAACTCCAATTACGAAGAAATGAGACAACCCGCTTAAGGGAGAGTATGAGAAGGAAAGCTCAGAGAGCCGACCCGAATCAGAATCAAACCAGCCATCGCACATAAGTAAGTTGATCGATGAGAACACTGAGCTTAAGAATCAGTTAGCCGCTCTTAAGAAGCGAATGACCTCGCAGGAGAAGGCGGTTGTTAAGAAACCGCGGGAGCAGACTGATCAAGGGTACGTATCCAGGCAGACCTCAACCGAGAGACCCCAACATACACGTCCACGTGAATCTACTCAATTTACACGCCCTGTTAATAAGGTGCGTGCGGAGCACAAGGAAACTGCATACAAGCAAGTTAAGAAATGTGCTGATGAGAAATGTGGTTATGACATGTACCAGTTTACCCCTAACGGTTACTGAAACGGAAAGCATGCCCAATCTTGTTAACACTATCTTACATAATGCGATAAATGTGAGAAGACCAATGGCTACCACACTAAATTGTGTAACGTCAGACCCGACATTAAGTTGGACTGACGATACAACCGGGTACAATCGTTACACAGACAGTACAACGACTCTTTTGATGAGCGTGTAATAATCCCTGTATATTGCAATGGAAATAAAACTCTTGCGTTGATTGATCCTGGATCAGAAATTTCATGTATATCCGATCGCTTTGCATTATTGAAAGATATCGAAAGGAGAACACAAACAACTCACCTCATGTTAGCTGACGATAAAACTGCTAAGTGTGATACCATGGCCACAGATGTTAAAATCTCCCTGACCGATGATAGGAACATCACTACCCAG
>NW_014039636.1:15842-30960 GCF_001186125.1 Sphaeroforma arctica JP610 | reverse complement strand
TGTCCCTCTTTGGCCCTTTTCTGATCATTGTCATCTGTTTGTGGTATGTATTTGTATAGAACAAAATTCACTTTAGCGTGACGGATGTTCTTGGCTTTGACTTCTTGACTTGGTATCTCCACTACTGACTCTGGTAATTTGCAGTGTACATCAGATGGAATCTTGCCGTTTTGGTCTAACAAGTCCGAGAGCGATTCTCTGAATCCTTCTTGCTCGTGTTCAGAGTCTTCTTCATGTGGCGTGAGAAGTGATTCCATTTGGCATCCGTTGGTATTGGTGAATTGATTATCCCCGCTAGAGACATGCTAAAGTAGAATGTCCATACCTAAAAGTGCCGGTGATTTCTTGTTGGGGAGGTCGAGTACCTCAAAGTAGTTTGATGTTCTTCTACAGCCGTCATTTATATCGCATACTTCTGTGGATCCTGTACGTTGTACTCGTGCATCAGATTGTGGTAGCTGTATGTAGCCAGGTTGTGCTTGGACGGACAAGCATAGTTCAGATACGACACTGCGATCCATACATGAGTCTTGTGCTCTTGAAACATCTACTAGTGCGTTTTTATGTAGTGCCATTGATCTGTATGTCTATGTGTAATCATTGGTCTCATGAGTTAGGAAGTATAGAATAAGGTGGGTGAGCGATATCATTTGCATTTAGTAGCAACGTTTCTTCATAAGTGTGTGCATTCATAATGTCTACCATGTTTATCATGTTAGCTTCCGCCCAACAAGCCTGTCAAATTCAATCTCTTGTACCTTGTTGTCATTGGAAAAGGTTGACTGGTCTATATGAACGGGTTGAAATAACTGCGCTGCGCTGCATGAACTGCTGCTTGCTGACGGTTGCTTTCTTCTTTCTTGGGACACTTGCTGTACGCATGTGGCGAAGGTTCTATACCGCAGTGTGGACAAGGTCGTGGTCCTCGCGGTATTGGGTTGGTACCCTATCCGATGGGACATCCCCGGCCTTGCCCTACTTGTGATCCACCCCACCTGGGTGGGCCCACCTCTCTTGGTGGACCCCCTGTGGGCGTGTCAAGTCTTGGACGGTTGACTCGTTGTTCTGGGATGGATGTGTTTCTCACTCGCTTGCGTTCACGATTGCGATTTGCCTGCGCTATTATCGCTTGTCTGACACGATCTTCAGTGAGTTCATGAAATACCTTCTCTGTTATATCAGACAAGTGTCCACTACTATCATCAGGCTTTTGGTTGAGCCTTTCTTATTTTATCAGTTTCAGCTTGCTGTCCATACATGACTAGTGAGAGGTAATGTAATGTTTTAAGAAGTTGCAGATTAATAGACTCTCTCTCAGTGTTCTTGTGCCGTTTCTCAATCATTGTGGATGCAATCGTGCTGCTCGTACTTCAACGTTCATGCGAATATCATAGAAGTCGTTGAGCCACTTCTCTGGTAGATAGTTTACTGGGTTTCGACGCAAGTTGTCAATGACAAATATATTGTAGTCTTCAACATCAGCGAAATCTTTCCAAGGCTATTTGGAACTGTATATTATTTAGTGCTGTGCGCGATACTTCTGTTGCGTCTGTTTGTCGTAGCAGTTATTGTACGAGTGGTAGATGCTGCACCAATGGCATGTTGGTGCTCGCAAACAAGTCTTTCGCTACAGATACAAACTCTATTGGATCGCGATAGTAAGCCATATTAACGTGCTTACTGGATGACCACTTTGGAAACTCACTCATCTTGAGTAGCTTGTCCATCTCTGGTTCTGAGATTTTATCCCCTAAATGAGATTTAATCAGTGTTAACTCGCTCATAAAGCCACTGATCGCAATGCACTCATCGTGATCATTTTTATCACAGTTCTTCATGGCTTTATTGTATAGATCGACCTACTTCTGGTATCAATCTGTTAGGTTGTTGGTTGTGAACTGCATTTCTGAGTTTGTGGAATGCACGTATGTCAATGGAATCGTCCGCTTTCTGTGCATACAGCTTGTCCACTAGTATGTTTATATAATGTAGGCGATACCTACGTAAATGTTCTTGTCTATGACGACTTTGAACTTACTCATTGCTGGGTCTAGTGGTGCCCGTCCTGAAGTGGGCTGGTTATCTAGCTGCATTGTCCCTCCAGTGTTTGGAGCGGATTCGCTTGCGGGTGCCTGTGATACTGGCATCGTGTGTAGTTGTTCTGGCCGAGTTCTAGTTGTTCGACTCTTACTCCCTCTTGTGTGTGTATGACTTGAGCTCACTTGCGTGCATATACTCTTTCGTACTGCTCATGTTCGTTGGTAGGGCGCAGAATTCATTGACTGTTCTGTGTGTTAACATTCATTGTCATGTCAGAATTCGGGTTTGCGTGTTGTGTACGTGTTGTGTTATTTAACGTTTTTTCCGAACAAAATGAACTCTCCCCTTAATTTAACACGTTTCGTGTTAAATTCGGTTATTTATCTTTGTGCTTGTCTCCTTTGTGGTGTATGTGTAGGAGTCGTATGTAGTGTCTTGCACTTGGTTGGCTAGAATTGACGTTCTCCTTGACACATGGGTTTATGTTGGGAGTTTATGGTTTTAGTGGATAAACTTTGGTTTATCGTGGTTTATTCGTCTATTGTCATAAACTTGGTTTCTTGTGTCGATTCAGTTTACTGCATGGACAGCCTTGATTTGTGGTATATTATTATTATTATTATTATTATTATTTGTGTCTCGTGTCGTTGTACCGAACCTCTGATGTACAGGCAGTTGGTAAACTGTTGGTTTTGTGTGCGCACTGTGTTATTAGCTCTTCGTGCCAAGTATTATCGGTCGTAATTTTATGTCTTCGTTATTGATCTTTGATTTCATTATCGATATTGTATTATATCTAAAGATGTTGGTATTCTTGGCTGCGATTTACAGTGTCGTTCCGTCACGTAGCTATTGCTTGGCATGTGTGTCACGCTGTTGTTGTATCCTCCGTGAATTACGGATATAATATGTGTCTTTTAAGCGACTTGGATGGCTTTTTTTTACCGAGTTGTGATGTGATTTTCTTGGTTCGTGTACTTCATTTGTTTATTTATCATGTACATGTGTGTCGCTATTTCTAAACCAGTTCGTGTCGAGATGGTAGCTTGAATAGATGCCTCAAGTGATGTTACTGTTTTTGTATATTTCATACATGCGTATGGAGGCCCTTAACTGCGTATTTTGTACTTTGTGTGTACTTCTTTGATCGTTTTTGCTATAACTGAGGTGTGGATGTTGAATCTTGTGGTCACCTTTGTGGTGTGTGCAGCTAGTTTGTGTCTTACGTGACTGTCTCTGTATTTGAGATGTCTATGTGCAGTTGTGATCTTTTAATTGCATCTTTATTGTGCCACTTTATTTATTTGTGTATATCCCTGAATTTGAGATATATTTGTTGTTGTTGTCACTACTGCCGATGTGTTATGTGCTTTGTGTATGTATCTCTGAATGTAAGTTGGTAGTGTGTCTGTTTTATACCGGTCTGGACCCACTTATGCACGGGTGTTTAGCAAATGTCTAATTCATATACTTGTGTGATACAACTGCGCTAATTTCCTCATAGCTACGTGTGCGGTCGTTCCTTGTCTATGAGACACGTGTGTCTCGTTCTGTTTCTTCTATGTGTACATTGCTTGTTTATAGAACATTACTTGTATATAGATTCCATGTCTTATACCTATGTCTGTGTTGTATGTTTGTCCTTTGCATGTATGATTGTGTGATGTGTTTGCAGTGTGCCATTTGATAAGGGTTCGGTCTATTGTGCTGCTAATCTTGACACTTTTACTGTTGTTTCTCTATCCGTTTGCTATGGTATGTCTAGGTAAATGTTCGTTAACCGTCAGTCATGAGTAGTCGATCTCAAATATCTGAATCTGATCTCATTTGAGCCGTGATTGTATCGATGTATAAGAACACTACTTGTATATATCTTTCATGTCTTATACCTATGTATGTGTTGTATGTTTGTCCTTTGCAAATATGATTGTTTGATGTGTTTACAGTTTGCCATTTGATAAGTGTTCAGTCTATTGTGCTGCCAATCTTGACACCTTTTTACTGTTGTTTCTCTATTCGTTTGCTATGGTGTTGTTAGGTAATTGTTCGCTAATCGTCGGTCACTAGTAGTCGATATCAAATACGTGAATCTGATCTCATTTGAGCCGTGATTGTATCGATGTATATTGACCTTACTGGTTGCTATGTCTATTTGTTTATGTGTCACCTCACCTCTAGCTGTATTATGCTTAATAAGCCCTTGTGTAGTTTCAAGTATTCATTACCCAGGATTTGATATGTCTCTTAGATATGCAATTCGTTTAAGTGTATATTGTTCGTGATGTTGTCTATCATATAATTTGTACTAGTGTTCCTATGATTTTTACAAATGTTCTTGCTTATATTCTTGTGTTTTTTATATGTACATGTGGCATTTGTCAGGCCTTGTATGGTTTTATGCACATGCCCCTTAATCTGTACAACATTATCTGTGAGCGGTGGCACCTTTAGACCTCAATGGCCTCCTCGTGGTGTTGTCAGTCGTGACACCTTTTTGGAATTTATAGTGGCCCAATATTGTTAGTTTTATCACAGTGACACTTCTCACACTGGTTTACACGGGCACACTTAGGTATTCTTACCTTTTAGGAATACCAAGTTTTACATACCTTATAAAAATAAAAAGAGACTCGTTGGGATATGATGAGTACCTTTCGAGCTACACTTGAACGTTTTTCTCAGAGAAGAAGCTCCCTCTTTTCTTCCCAGTTCCTGTCTTGCTTGTGTAACTTCTCCAAGTCTTGATTCTTGATATTGACAGCAGTAGCCTTCTTTCTCTTCGATTATCACTCCCTTGTCATTCTTGGCAATAGCCCAACTTACAATATCCTACCTTATAGTGTAGATATATTCTTTACTAGAGTTTGTTAAATTACTGCATATGACGTGCATGTAACAACGATAATAATATATTTAATTGACCTACCGTAGTAGGGATATCGTTAAAAATGTAGAGTTTGAGAGCAACTGAAGGGAACGACCAAGGGAATTAATAGACCTCTTCTCAAGTGCGAACCTCTCGAGTAGGTAAAACCCTAGGCTAAAGTACTCGCATTGAGTCTTTTTTGTGTTTGGTGTTTCTACACTAGACTCAAATTCGCCCTGTGCATACAGCTTGTTGTTTCCAATGCCGGTCAACCACGTATCTGATGGACGCATGGCAGACAACCCTTTGGCAGAAACCATGACATGATTGCTGGCGCCAGTGTCAAAAACAGGTTCGTCTCCTGATATAAAGAGGGTGTGACTATCTACTCCTGGATATTATCATCAGCACAGGCCTTATTATCGTCATTAGCTATGGGTACATCCGTTCCATTATAAAATCATTTTCCTTCCCTATATTTGAGGACATAGATTCAAATTGTAGTGTAGAAACATATTCTTACATATCCTCTGCATAAATATTTTCTCATCACTGAATCCGAGCGCGAAACCCAGAGTTATTTTTCGTTCTCATGGCAAATGGAAATACAAGATCCAAGATCTAAGCCAGGAACAGAATTGTCGTCAGAATATTCACGTTATTATTTCCCCATGCAAATGGTGAAGGCCTAGAGGCATCAGAGGCATCAGAGGCATCAGAGGCATCAGATGCATCAGAGGCATCAGAGGCATCAGAGGCATCAGAGGCATCAGAGGCATCAGAACCATGGGAAGAATTAGAAGTGTGGTCTCGGGTCCGTAAAGGCTGGCGATCATAATCATTCGACTATCCATCACAACTGCCATCTCTGTCACTCGGAGTCATCACTGTCATCAACGCTACATGATGTGGCAGTCCATACAAGCCTAAAATAACCGCCCCTCGTATTATATGCAGTTGAGTGGGTACAGTCGCGCTTCACGTGGTCATGCCATTCCCAGCCCCCCAAGTATGTAACTTTACTACAACAGTTGGCCTGAGTATGTCCAATCTTATGTACTTGACTGATGTGGTTGTCTATCATAGTCGCCGCCCCGACGGTCTCGATGAGCGTGTTGATTGCTATTTGCAAAGTAGTGCCCTCCAGCATAGATACGAGTGTTCTCCTGACTCATCTCGACACAATAGCAGCTGCATTCCCCCCTGTACATATGTGAATCTATCACTAGTTGCTATTTTCCCGTTTTTATCGATCCTGAGACACACAACCTGGAGTGGAAGGGCATTCGTAAAAGATAGGCGTATACGAGTATCCTTCAGCTCGTCACCCTGGTTCGCCAGCCGACCAAACAGGAACTCCAGCAATGTTCTCTCCATCTGTTAGCCGCATTTTTTCAGCTTAGCCCCTGTTTAATGATTCGTTGCAGGGGTAAACCTTTAAAAATTCGGTACCACGAATATAGTCTAGACAGGTATAATCAGTACTTTGGACGATGATGGAATAGGCCTTGTCCTTTTTACAGTCCGTGGCAGCTAGAAATACGCCGTTCTTCTTCCGGTTTTGACATCGATCTTTATCTTCCAGTTTAGGTAGCCAGTTGAATCCTTCTACTTGAATTCGGCGCACTCCGTTTCATCGGTTAGTCTCTCTAAGCTACTGCTTCTATCTAAAACTTGTTCTCTGTAAAAGCGAACTGAAGTTTTGGCTTTGGTTTTTATACAAATTTCGTGGATCGAATGGCATGCTCGGATCAAAATGAAAATTAACATGGGTATAGCATAGTCATGCTGAGATGTAGAGAATGTAAGTTACCCTGCGATCATGTTCAACCTCTATTGGCTAATGAGGTTCATTTTAATACGAGGAGGCAGCTCGTTCAGGTGAACTTTATGAATACAGAGTCAAACCCCCTAAAAGTTGCATTCACAGAGTAGGACATTCATACTTGGTGCATCAAGTGGGATGATGTGAAAGAATGGTTATTGATCTGAAGATCTTATTCGTATATAGTGCAGGTTTTATTTGAAGTGATAGAAGGATATGTCGTGGTACTGTAAAGTGTATATAGTAGCCAAGTTGAGGAGTCGAAATATAGTATCGTGTCAACACGTGTATATTTACAGCTAATTTTGTCAAGGAAGAGTTGGTAAGCAGCTGTTCACTACCGTGTAATGCGCATGCTTGTCATGCATAGTTTGGGGATTAAAATGAGGCATTGATGATTCTTTGGTTGGATATTGTTAAGCTGATATGTTTGGAGAGTTTCCAGTATGATCGCCATCGATCAGCGTCAGTAGACTACTGTGCGATGCACTTTATACATGACAGCATGAGTAATTCATTCCGCACTGCAAAGGAAATTGGATTTATTTTGTCATTTGAAGCATGCGGCTTTGTAATATTTTTCTTGTGCACTTGCAATTTCAAGGTTGCCACAGTGATATTCATACGTACCAAATTTGTCACAGTCATACTATGACAGATTGAAGTAGTGTTGTTTATTTCCTGACATATGTGGCCATGTTCTGATATTTTGATCATAAAGTTTGTATACAACAATCTTAAGTTTTTCGATTATACGCACGACGTTTTGTGTCGTCAGGTTGACATTTTGGCCACGTATACCACGAGAGCAATTACACTAGCAATCGTATATTCATGAATATGCTATAGCAATCGGTTTGTAACTTTCCAATGAAACAACTCCTATGCGTTTTTTATGATTCACTACTTTGCGCCAATCTATGAGGCCCCAAATAAATACCGCATCAAAATATCGGGATTAAATATCATTAGATCATTCAAGGTATCGTTGTCTTATTGTGCATGCGAATGTATTTTTTTCTTTGGCTGATTATGGCCTGACTTGTATAGAAGAACGATACGATAGTATTGAGCGATGCCTTTTGTGCACTATCACTGGAGAACATGTATTGGCATTTATGGATGTGCGAAATATTTGATTTACTTCATTGAAAGCGATTTCCGTTTTGTCTGCTTTGTGCTGGTGAAATTTTCGACAATTAAGCCATTGATTTGCCAGATAGCCTCAATTTGAATGTTTCTAGTGTACATATAGATATTCGTCAATCAATGAGCAACTATCAAGAGATACTTGATAATTTCATACTTTGCTTCATCTCGCTCTCGTAAAATACACAGTGGCAGCAATCTTTCGTAGCGCGGTTGCTGGTAGTGAAAGTTGTAGTAAACAAGATATAATGTTATCACAAACCACATATAAAATAACACGAACACAGAACCATTGTCGTAGCGGAATGCTATTATACAAGTACAGAAACTATCTAACCACCATTACTGCATAGACTGAATCTGTATCGAGGACTGTCGATTGTTCGACGGGCTCGTTTAGTTGTTTGTTTATATCTTTATAAAGGTATGATATATGATACTGTGTTCATCCTTTATAATCATAAATTTGAGTTGTTATCTTGTTCTGACCACAAAACATAACTTTTGGCGGCAAAGGTGGTTTCAAATAAACAATATCCTAAGACTTATAAGCATCTACTCTTGGTCAATAGTGCATCGAAATCCATGTTCTGCACTCAGGATAAAACATATTTCTGATTGATGACTACTTATATTTGAGTGACGAAGTTAGAATGCCCCGTCATTTTGATCGATCGTTTACATAAATTATACAATAACTTCAGACAACTAATACAAATGGGCGCGGCGTTGTGCAACTGGGGACTTAAGTAGAGGTGAATCCGACACAACTTTGACAGTCTTATTTAGGCAGCCTGTATTCGGCTCGAGGCTTTCATTGCAGACTCTCCATTAGCCACCATAGGGAGCCAAGATTAAAAGAATGAATATTCTCGTCGAATTCTGTCAGTCCAGACATTGACTAACAGGTTCCCAGGGGGCTATCTCCTTTAAGCTACTCGAGGATGGACTTCGATGCAAAGGTATGGTGACAGTAGACGACGACCCACACATTTGCGAGCATTTGGTGACCAATCGCCGTACTTGTGCTCAAACCTCTCATTTCTGCGTTCAAGCACTTCATCGCAGCCATGGATTAGAACAACTCCATTGCTAGCTAACAGACTTCCGTACAGCCCTGTATGGGCATATGGAACGATGGCGTCAGTCAAAGTTGATGAACGTACAACTACGCCGTATAGCGTGGTTCTGCTATAAGATTAGAGTATCGCGACGGTCAGCCTCGACTACATGCCTGAAAAAACTCTATCTAGGAGTAGATATACATTCATGCAGCGGTAGGCTGCTGCAATATCATTATACAGTGACGCCATAGGCTGTTCTTTACGTTGTCGACAAGTAAAAGTTCAAACCGAAACTTGATGACCACACACCTACTCGGGGAGTTGATATTTTAACACGACACACTAGGGACAGGTGGCCTTTATCAGCAAGTATCATGGCAAGGGTGAACAAACGTTGAAGCTTACAGTTCAACTACTGACGTAGCTGGATTGTAGTAGTTATAATACTGATTTGACAAACAGTGTTGGTATCAAATTATCCGCTACGGAAGGATGAACGAAATCCAAGCCCTGCGTGGTTCACTACACGGTGTCTATAATACTATAACTAAGCGCCACAGTCCCAACCACCCGTCGCCAACTAAACAACCCCAGCGCCAGCGTACCAAAACCGCAACAGATCGTACTCGCGTGTAACAATAATCTCGTAATGGCGAAGCTGGACGCGGAAACACAAAAAGACAACTGAGTCGCTTGCTTTGTGGAATAAACGATCCCTCCAGACAACATATCACCACCTCAGTACCAACAAAACACTAATCTCTCCAGTTTCTGATGTTTTCCATAAACGAAGGTTGCACGCCGGGAGCGGGAGTGAGCCAGTAGCTAACTGTAGCCGCTCATGTGGGATTGCTTCCCCTTGAGTACTCAAGCGGCCGATAGTTTCCAAGTGCACCTGCACCTCTTTATTGCACGCGTGGAAGTAGTGAGCACCCTCACACTCGGGGCCTCTTACCAGTCTGTGTCGTTTGTGCGGTTTCTCGGTGTCTTCGCTCTGGTATAGCCGCGGCGCTTTGGCCTTTTTCTTCACGCCCTCCACGTATTTGTCCCAGAACGTAGCCGTTGCCCGAAATTTAAGGCCCAGGTGCATATCGCCTGCGGTCTCAGCGATATGTGTTCCTAATTCTGATCGGTATTGGTACAGTTGAGTGTCCAAAATAGGCCTTTTTTGTCCTTGTTGTGTGTAATCAGGGTTTAGCAGCTATTTGTATTAGCAGATGCTTTGAACTTATGATGTCTGTACAGGTTGTAAGTAGACCACGGGACCCCCCGAGTGTGTGCGTTTCAGCTGACTGCAGGTCTTCTTGGGCAACTATGTAACCAAAGAAGCGTAAATCTGGATCCCAGCAACTCAACAGGTGCTTTCTCGAGTGCATCACTTTGGCGCCGTGGACCTCTTTGACATCACCGTCCAGCAGAAGGATATTGGAGCCCTGTGTGTTACACAACGTGACGTGACAAGAGTGGTGATAGAGCGGGCACGAGGATTTAAATAGACATTTCAGTTGGGTATGTAAGAGTCCGATCATGCCTAACTGACACGTCGAGCAAAACACAACACTAATGCTGCGAGGAATAGTTACGGGTCCACAATCAGCTCATGCGAGGTGAAGCAGTACACAAACCTCTTGTATCGTACATGCACCTTTTTTTGCACGACTACAATTACAGATACACACCCATACAAACACTCTAGCGTACACATACACCCCAGAATATCCACCTGAGGGTTGATGCGACACATCACGCGAGCTGCGCGAGATGCGCACTGGTAGCCGACCGCGATACAATATCGCGAATGGCCTTCCACTCCATCAGTACATTCACCGCCCCACCACTCGGCTTAGACCTCCACACAAAGTCGGACTGCGGGGCATGCTCGATTACAACCGTTACTGTTACCGGTGCCCGGATCTGATCCGACAGGTTGTCGAGCGGCAGTAAATAATAATTTACAAAATGAGAATAAGGCACATAGTAACGAGCGTTACAAGGATATGTCTCGTTATGGAATCAAGGTAACCCAGCCGTCCAACCAGGCAACCCCTTGCACGATCCTTTCGTCATAGATAGCTTGCATCTTCTGTATGAAATTAATCGTTAAATACTGAACAAAGTCGCTAAATGTATATTCAAAATGTGGAAAAGTCACTAAATGTACATTCATCTATTCTGCCGATAAAAACGTCTGGCCCGATAAACGATACGATCGTTTTTACAAAATGGTTTTAAACCCAAAAAAAACCCCCCAAGAGGTTTTAGCCGTAGGTCGTAAATGAGTAGTCGTTAATAGTAGTTTTTATTTTTGAGATAAAGTATTCTCAGTATAGACCAATGAAAACCAACCAACCCTATTAACGGCTGCAGCTAGCCTGATAACCCCCATACTAAGTCTAACCTCTAACACTCATAGTATTGTCCGTTTGGCGTTTCGACTTGTGCAGCTACGCCGCGCGCTTTAAGAGTTTAAGCCCGCGCAGGACAACAAAACCACCAAATATTGAAATATATCAATATGATTTAATCATAGTTACCGTAACGGAAAGTCAAGAGTGTTCCATCCTCTCCAAGTACTCCTCTAGTGGTAGCAGCGCCCGTCCGTGAGCGATTTGCTAACTTTGCCACACAGGAGAAGGAGCGATTGGCGGAGGAGACCATAGCTCAGGAGGCAGGTCCAATAGCTCGGGAGGCGTCTAAGAAGAAGAAAGAAGCTGCAAAGCAAAAGAGGGAGGAAAAGATGCGTAGGAAAGAAGAACTCAAGAAGATGAAAGCGGCGAAGGAAAAGTCGGAATCCGAGAAGGCTAAACGTAAGGCGAACAAGGATACACAAGTGCAGAGAAAAAGGAAGAACCAGAGACTTGCTACCAGTGGCACTATGGCAGTAGCTACAGAAAGTATTGCTCAGTCGACGCGCGAACAAAGAGAAATCCTTGGATTGCGGTCCCCGTCCGCATCGCCTCCCCTGGGACCTTTCCCTAAAGCAGCACCACCACCTCCTCCTTCTCCGCTACCGCGTGCACCACAGTACCAACACATACCACTACACCAACACATACCACAACACCAACACCCAGCCGAAGATTGCGTAGGATTGCTATTGGCCCTTGATCCTACATCACATGACAATCACGCCCCTGCGACAGATACTGTCGGCCAGTACTACGAGAACACAATGTCAACACGGAACCCAAATCTACCCGACGCAAAACAGAGCCCCTGTGAACCATTCGTATACTATTAACAACTTATTCTGCCCGCAAAACATATTATATAATAAAAAGTATTAATAAAGAATAAAGTTTTAGTCGATCTTAAATTGAACTTCATACCGAAACCTTTATTATTCTTTATTCTTTTGTTCCTGACTGTGTACCATGTCTATACCGCACCCAGATTGATACGGTTTTATGGGCTTATAACCCAGATTGATATGGTTTTATGGGCTTGTACTGTTATACACATTACTAAGGATTATAAAGGTTAATTATATACATTCTATGTCAATATAACCCAATATTAGAGTGCCCACAAACCATCTAAAACTTACTATTGAATAAACGACCAGTCGTTTATTATATATTTTATCCTACCGGTTTAAAACCGTCGTAAATACCCCTTAATAAACGACAACCCGTGTGTCGTTTATCAGGCCAGGACAACGTACTGAAAATGGATCAAATACATACAAATGTACATTTAGCGACAATTACAAATTTTTATGTACATTTAGTGACTTTATCGTACAAAATTTGTTTAAATTTAAATTAGAGAGCCTTCGGCTATAACAATTTTTGACGTATAAATTTGTTGAGGGAGGTTATGTTGTTTATTATTATTTGTTGTTTGTATATGCTACTTCATTCAAGCTTATCTCACTGCCTAGTGCGCAACTCACGTGATCGATGATGCTCTTTTACAGGACCATATGAGAATTGTATTTCCATCTTAATATATAAATCAGCTCTAACAGGAGTTGGCATACTATCTAATATGATATTTGTAGCGTTTCTTATACAATGAAACAATCGCCAGGTTCCAATGTCCGTTCCTTTGATTCCACGGGATCAAAATTTCGGACACCTGTGCTGCTCCCCTTGTCGACATTCGCAGCCTACACAGCATGTAGCTTGTTTGATTTGTGTACAACTCATCTGTGTATTTGAAATAACGTATAGAGCATGAAAATCTCAGATCGTGTGTTTCATCCCTGTAGCATATAAAGTAATGAGTATCGTTAGATAAAGCACAGAACATGATATTAAGTGCTGAAAATTTCGGACACCTGTGCTGCTCCCCTTGTCGACATTCGCAGCCTACACAGCATGTAGCTTGTTTGATTTGTGTACAACTCATCTGTGTATTTGAAATAACGTATAGAGCATGAAAATCTCAGATCGTGTGTTTCATCCCTGTAGCATATAAAGTAATGAGTATCGTTAGATAAAGCACAGAACATGATATTAAGTGCTGAAGCTGTGTGCATTTCTTGGACTTTTACACACATAGCAGTTGTTCTTATTTTTGTTATACATCCACACAATATTTTGCAGATGCGTGAGTCGGTTGTCAGTTGGCACACTCGCCGCCATTTTGAACCTGATAGAAATAGAAAAATCATTTTTTTTATTTTTTTGCATCGAACCGAGGTGTCATAATAATAAAAACAGCACTGGAAAGTCACTAAATGTGCATAAAAAAGTCTCTAAATGTACTTTTTAAATTTCTAGTTTGAAAAGTTTGAGAAAGGAATTGAATGTCACATTTAGCGATTTTAATTGGGCAATTAGAAAACGTACCCGTAAATCTGTATGTACATTTAGTGACTTTCCCATGTAGGCTATGTACATTTAGAGTATTTCTTCTTAAACACTGGGGGGAGCTCTTATTGTCCTCTTATGGCTGTCCTGTGGTAGGCGTCACACGAAGTAAGCGTTCTATACTCGCCTCATTAATCTCAAAAAGAAGAAACAGGGTGAAAGGGTGAACATTCCGAGTTGTCCAAAATAATCCTAATCCCTGCGCATCTCCATCAATTCCAACTTTTGTTCGTAATTTCGAAGTTGTGCGTCCAGTGGTATTCTAGGTTTTAAATTCATGCACGTCAGAACTTGTTAAGACGCGTTGTCTTACAAGTCCTGATTCTATGTCCGCACAATAACAGCAACAGTGGCTTTCTTAATTGACATACTCTGTAATTTCTGTTCGTTATTAACAATGAAGTCCAAAAATGCCATATATGTAGCTCTGTCTGCGATTGAATTGAATCTAATTTGTATAACTTTGCATTCTTGTGCCAATCCTAAATAAATGCGTGTAGCTCTTGTGCGGGTTGTCGAAAAAGTAGCTTCCTTGTAGATTAGGCGGCCATTCCTTTGGTACCTGTCTGTCTGATGTTACAAAACATGTCTTCAAGGTCTCATTAGATGTACGGATTAGACCCTGTAACTCTCGTGCATTCTCTAAAGGTCCCGTCTGTTTTTCCTTCAACACTCATTGGCTAAGAGTGGGAGTCTGCTCTCCATCTCTGCTGCCGTAGACTCACCAATGCAAGCTTTTTAAGTTTCTGTACTCTTGCGGCGTTTTGTAGTAAACACATCAAAATACGATACTGAAACCTACTGAGTCTTCCTGAGGCTCAATGCGGTGTATTTATTCTTATATTTGATTGTCTACGTGGTCTACAAATAATTCATCTCGTGTGAATTAATTGTAAACTAATTCTAACTACACACTGATAGTGGTTTAAGAGGACTTTTACTACACTCCCCTCAAGCTCAAGCGTCACCAGTGATTGAAGAGCTTCAAAAATAAATGACCTCTTAAACTATTGAAAATTAAACAAATAAAACTAGTAGTGTAAATTAAACAATATATATACATATATATAAACTAGTGAAAATCCTTCTGCTGAGTAAGTTCGTGCCTTGGAGACTGGTCTTTTGAACCATCCCGGCTGTGCTCGTATATTTTCACCCCCCAAAAAGCTAGGGTATCCGCTGGTATGTTTTCACCCCCCCCCCATAAGCTAGGTATCCGCTGGAGTTATACTCGCCTATAAGTTCGAGTTGTGGAATCGTCGTTCGCCTCTACACCATGGTGAAATCTCACGAGGAGAGACAAACTCCGATCCGGAAGTAGATGATAGACATCTAGTATTCATCAACGTAGCGTTGG
>NW_014039636.1:0-13687 GCF_001186125.1 Sphaeroforma arctica JP610 | reverse complement strand
AGTCACAGTCATACATGGGATGAGATTTTCACTAACAATAGGTTTTCGCGAAAATACCGTTTCTATGGTTTTGGTCTCAGACTAATTACTAAATTTTTATGATGCTGAATTCGTCATCATTCTCTAATAAACAAATTCGCCAAATTGGCGACACATCCTTAAACTCCGCTCAGGTCTTAAATATCCGCCTAGAGAACTTGTCCACATCATCTTCCCGCTCGAAATCTCGGAGATATTGTAGATTGATGGATTTTCAGTGTTTGTTGACATGTGATCATATTCTCACAGGGATGAGCCAACAATATCCATATAGAGGGAGCAATGGGATGCCTTTGATTAAGATAATCGATAATCTCGCCAGACAGTGATCTCATAGGAAAGGATTGTGCCCTTTGGTACATTTTGTCTTCTTCGTGATTAGCAGCAATACAAGCCCGAGTGAGTGTCGGATGTCTCGTGAAGAAGATCGTTCTCAATTGTTGAGATGATCTTTAAGACAGCTCGCCCGGTCGAATGCGGTAGCCATTGGTTCATATTATTATGCTAGTAATACACACACTGTTGAGCAAAAAACGTTTTGCTCAAATTTAGTAGAACCCCAAACCTGGGTTCTATGCCCACTGGTTCTACCAAACTAGTTGAACCCCCACATGTGCCGTATCAGCCGAATCGCTTTCACTGTCACCTGGGCTTATTGTAAATAGTCTACATATTAGTAAATGAACCTCAAGATCCTAAGGAAGTTAATTACTATGTCTCTATACTATACACACGCAGGCTCACAGCAGGGATATTCAGACATGTTAGTAGCAGATATTCTTATTTTAACCAATGGCGCGAGTCAGGTATTTATGTTTTTCTTTCTTCATATATCGTTTTATTTATACTTTACGTACTTACTACAGCGTAGCCCTGATTCGATGTATAGTTGCACAAACTACAATATATTCCGTCCACCTTTGTTCGCCCTTCTACCCTTTGACAGTCTCCTGACCTCCTCGCCCCGTCAGACAGTCCCACAACATGCAATGCCAGTGCACATCCTTCCTACGCAATTACTCGAAGCCATGCCTTCAAATCATATTCATCCATCCCAGCGCCCCCATACTACAGCTATTCCATCACCGCCGACAGGTCCGGGTCCTCTTCGCAATACTCCCAGCTTGCTTCTTAATTCACTCTCCTTTACCGATTCATCATCCCCCCTCACTACAACATTACGGGGCTCTTCAGGACCAAAAGTATCATCCTCCAGGTGCACCCGAAGTCCTGCACGACGACACCTTGCTTTCCTATCCCGTCTATGCGTCACTAGGCAAAGAAAGAAGTGAAGTAGCATATATTCTTCTAGCAAGCTCCAACAACGACCCTTACGGAAACTACCTCCCTTTTCTACCTTTTAAATCCGACACACAGTGCTCGAATCGATCACTTCTGCCAGCAAATCTTTAAAATCCGTATTGTCGAAGACTATCCACAGTAAGTGTATTCTTACGCTAAAAGATGATAAACACGACGACTTTTGCGACCCAGGGCCCGCATGGTCGAAAGTGGCAATCAACAAGAATATGGCGACAGTTATACAGATACGTATGATCCAGCGGCCCACGCCGCGACACTACGCTTTTTCTTGGCGATAGCTTGTTTTAACAAACTCCACGTGATCATTACGACGTTACCTCGGCGTTTCTCTATGGCGAGCTCGATGTACCGGTGTACACGTACCTTTCAGAGGCTTCACGTAAATTCAGCTATTATCCGCCGATCCGATACACAGTGCCCGAATCAATCATTTCTGCCAGCAAATCTTAAAATCCGTATCGGCGAAGACTATCCACAGTAAGTGCATTTTCACACTAAAACATGATGAACACGGCAACTTTTGCGACCCAAGGCTCGCATGGTCGCTAGTGGCAATCAGCAAGAATATGGCGACAGTTATACATATACGTATGCTCCAGCGGCCCACGCCGCGACACTACGCTTTTTCTTGGCGATAGTTTGTTTTCACAAACTCCAGGTGATTATTACGACGTTACCTCGGCGTTCCTCTATGGCAAGCTCGAGGTACCGGTGTATATGTACCTTTCAGAGGCTTGACGTGAGTTCAGCCATTATCCGCCGAGCATCGTTCTCAAACTTCGCCGCGGCCTGCACGGATTGAAACAGGCCGGGCGGCGCATCTAGAATTATGTTATCGGTAATAAACCTCAACTCTCTGGTTTTTCAATCGGCGGCTGACGAGTGCATTTGGATTCATGAATCACGTCGCTTCGCCCTCATGATCTACCTGAAAAAAATATCCCAGCCGTCTGCCGACGTCATCTGGTTTTTCACCATTCTATCTTCATACAAATCTTGGGCTCGACCGTCATGTGATCGGCTTTCGTATTACATTTATCACGACGACGGGGCCTGATGCATACATCAAAAGTATACTCAACGTATTCAAGCCCAGGATCTACCTCCCAAGCCTACCTCAGGAACCCGGCCCAATTGTGGTTTCAAAATTTGAGACCCTCACACCCATATGCATGTGTGAAAATTCAAAAATCGATGACACAAACCTTGACGTCCAAAATTTGATGACACAAATTTAGGTGCCAAAACTATAGACTTTCTCTTTCTCTACAAAAAAACATAAGCCATCCTCAGCTAAGTCTTAAGTCGAGAATTTCGACACTCACCCAGGGCCCCACGGCCCCACGGCCCCGTTGAACGGAAGACTTAGCTCGACTCCAATACACAATTTCCCCATGGATTAGTTACAGCGGCATTTGAATCCCACACGACGGCGCACTTGTAACAGTGGCGTTTCAACAAGTTCGTATGATGCTGCTCGAATGCAACTCGTGGCAGTGCTTTGGTCAACGCATCCGCATTCAGACCGGCAAACTTTAAGTACAATGGTATTCTTTTATTTGATATCTATGTGATTACTGCACTTGGGAGTCAGCCCCTCCGTCATCTTCTTACCGGCCTGGTTGTCTTCATAATACACTACCGGTAAACTGATAGCAAGCTCAAATGAAAGACTGACATAATCGCACTCGGATGTACTCAGTGTGATGATGCTCTGGCGACGCACTCCCCAATACACTGGCGCATTTGTAGGAATAGCAAGTACCCAGTACGCGATCGGTTGTCCACCTCACCAGCAAAACTTGCATCAGCATGGACGCATAAAGCTACAATCCTTAATCCTCGTATCAGAATATCCCCCGATCCATAGTTGCCATAGGTAACCGACAGGTTCATAGCGGCAGCCTTTCTTGCCTTCGTAAGATAGTCTAAGTATCTACTCAAGGAGCTCACAGCGAAAGTAATGTCAGTGCGCATGCCAACAGCAGCAAACATCAGATAGCCTAGAATGCTATACGGTACTCGGAATCCGAAAGCACGGTGCGGGTCTGATCAACATCGAATGATGTACTACTCATCGGCAGGCCAACTCGTTTAAGAGGCCCAAACTTCTGAATCAACTTCTCCAATGTAGCTGCATGATGTAGATTCTACTGTTCTACATATCTATCTTTCAACCAGGAAAGCATCGTTGTGATCCCATAGACTTGACGTCAAATTCAGACTTAACCTTTAAAATTCTCATGCCCTTCGACTTGAGGTCAAAAAGAATAAACCATCATCAACGTAAAGGACCAGAAAGAAACCCTTCCCAACAAATAGGTAGGGGAGAGGTCTCGAGAGATTTGGCCGGAGTCCAATAACATTAACGAGGCAATCTCTAAATTGCACAAACTAGCACAGCCCAGCTTGTATGAGGCCATAGATGCTCTTCAATATCCACAAAAATCACCCTGATTGATTTCGTTGCTAAGCAAGTCACCTACTATCTCCTCGAATCGGCGGGGACCTCAGTACACCCCTAAACCTCCCATAAGTGTGCTATGCAAGAACGCAGTTTTTACATTAAACTGTAGTATATCCAACTTCTCAGACGTAGCATTGTCCAATAACACACGCACGCATTGTTTCCTTGGCGACGACTGGTAGCGACATCTCCCACAATCGTGACCATATTGCTACAGATCGGCCTTGTGCCGGTTATGATTGCCCCATTTTCATCACGTTCAAGAACAAGAACCCATTTTAAGACATATTGGCTTTGTTTGGGCGGTACGACGTTGTTTGAATCTCCACACTTTCAATACCCAGTATCGAGTATAATTTGTCTTGCATCGCTTCACTGAACTACTTCTCATCAACAGAACTAGACAAGTCTTTATAGGCAATCTCATCGTCATCAATGAACCCGAATTTGGATTCGTCGTGATCTCGTCAACGATCTCTCCTAACCCTTGATATCAGGCGGGGAGGTGTGTCACGTATCTGGCGCTCACGCTTTCTCTTTGAGTGCAGATCCGTTTGAGGCTAAGCGTTGGTACGTGATGACATCATGTCATCTCCTCTGCCGCGTCATCTATCAACTCAGATTTGAGCGTCTCTCACTCTCCGATGCTCTGTCTGCCTGTATATTAGGTCACGTTTTTTGTGGTAAGGTACACGTATTCTAGCAGCACCAGGATGATCAGCCTCTGCCTGAACACATCCCAACCGTCATCAGAGGGTTCGTCCATGATGTCACTATCCTCCGGTTTCTCTCATCCGGAGCCATCTATACCGCCATCCGCAACTGCATCCACTTACAACAATCACTTGACGCTGCAGCAGGCTCATTCGACACCTATTTTTCGACACGATCAATCGAATCATCATCACTGACTGAATCAATACCTTGATCCTGAGAAGTCTCACAGGCTACTGAGGGGTAAAGACGATGCAGCACGTTTTCTGGTAGATCAGCATACTTACTTCAACCGTGTTCAAGTTAATAGTAATATATCTTCCTGACCTTTCTTAGGGAACTTATTATTATTCTCCGATGATAAAAGGTATACTTTACCAAAAGGTAAATATATGCTTCAATTTGGGCTTAACAGATGTCCATAACCCGTCTGTGATTTAGTACCACCTCGCCGCGGCATACTTTTCACCAACCAAATTAGCCTAGGATACATTTTCAAGCCAAAACTTATCAAGACAGTCTTGATAAATATTGCCCGGGCCATCTCTACCAGTGCCCAATCATCCCATGATTTATTACCAAAATCCCGCTATCTCAGTACAATCTCGCTTTAAAACATACTAGAATACGTAGATGCACACGTTCAAGACCTTTGTAGTGATGATACTAGTGCTTTGCTTGTTTATCGCGCAAGGGGATCGGGGATCCAGAGCGTCCATCGTCTCTTGTAGCCCCTCAAGTAGTAAGTTGAAACAAACAATATAGATTTCACACACCGTTAACAAAAACGCCAATATGTCAAGATGACTGTTCCAAGCAGCCATAGCACGTGATACGTAGATTTTTTTTCTCGATGGGTTTGTTACGTCTATCCGGCAGTACTGGCATAAAGAAAAGCTCAAGTAGTAAATTTTCAATGCTGTCATATAACAAATTGTGTTCGTCAGAGTAAATAATGTTTCTGGTGTCAACCCGTCCTTAAATGGTTTTCTATCACCCCCTTTGTTCTTCGTGGGTGTTGTAGTGGGCGTTACAGTGGGCGTTACAGTGGGCGTTACAGCGGGTGCTACAGCGGGTGCTACAGCGGGTGTTGCTGCGGTACTGCTGCGGTGCCTCCTCGTGCGCTGCTGTTTTCTGATTAATTCACGCTTTTGATTTCACCAACATCATTGTTTGCTATTGCATTAGATATCTCGGTGGAAAATAGGTATTGCGCGACCTACTTGTCACCGCTCCAGGAATCTCGGTCAAACAGTTACTCGTTTAATTCTCACCGCCGAGAATTAACAGGGAACTCGACAGTAAGTGCGAATAAATGTTTTAGAGCCCTTTTAGTGGTACACTGGTGTAAGCAAATTACATTGGCTCATTTTCAAAAGTACGGTTCACAGTAGCCTTAGCTGGTTCTGGTACACCATCGATGTGACTAATACAGAAAAGCCAATTGATATACACATTTCAATCTCAAGTGATCTACAATGTCATCATGGCGCACATCTCGGGACAGGTTAACCTTTCCCTCTAGGTTTAAACCAAATCAGGTTTTTCCCGGGACTCAGAAGCTGAACCAATATTTATGCGTGAACAATTGGTCCCACAATCTTACAGCAGTTTATTACTGTACATATATTTGATAGCATTCTTTAATAAACAGAACCAATTCTGTTCAGAAATTTAATTTATAGGTCCCAATAGGTTGTGGGCGATAATATACCGGACGACAACTCTGTTCTACCGATTGACACTGAAGCCCCACTACCCCCTTACCCCACTTGACAACAGATACCATAATACCCAACACCCGCTAGTGACCCACCACCTGCCCCGAAGCTTACCCACTTACACACACTCCTGTCCTGTCATTACCAACTCACCCCCAGCTAACATGCTTGCCACAACAGATAAGAACACATCAAAATGGACATGGTCAATTCTTGACCTCCCAGGTGCCCACTACGACACATGGAAGACAGACATATATCTCGCAGCCGCGCCCGAGTGAACTACCGATATCCGCCTGCTTTTTGATTACGACAGCCGCGCCCGAGTGAACTACCGATCTCCGCCTGCTTTTTGATTACGACAGCCGCGCCCGAGTGAACTACCGATCTCCGCCTGCTTTTTGATTACGACAGCCGCAATGCTACCGATATGGCTGATGCTGAATTTGCCATTTTTCAGAAGGAAACCGGCACATACCAATTAAAAAACCCATTGATCTTCTGACAGATATCCTCACTCCATAACGTCACCATTCTTGGTCACCTCTGCTCCTTCTCAACACCTTGATACGTCGGTTCAAGCATCATTCTGCCAAAGATCGCAAGCACGTTACTCATGGTTACCTTCATCGATTTAAATTTAAAGATGTCGAGGCTCTCCGTGAATTGGCTTTTCGATGCGAAACCCTTATTCGCAACGCAAAAGAACAAGCTGCAACATTTCCCCCGGACTACAAATAATATTTGTTTCTTTCCCGACTTCCTGATTCTTGTCAGGAACAAACCAGAGGATACCTTCTTGGTCGCTCTACGACATCCCGTCGTACAATTACTATCCAGGGCCTCTGCCTCTATGTCGCAGCGAGGGAAACAATGAACAACATCTACCCCCAACGTGTTAACAAATTTACCACACCACCGACCAACCCCTTGGATGCCAAACTTGATGCGCTTATCAAACACGTCAATGCTATGTCTACAGCAACTACTGCATACTATCTGCTACGCCGCGTCAGCTGCAATCTTATGTTTGCTGGTCTTTCCAGCATCATTCCGGTCGTTGCACGGAATCCTGTGGAAAGTATGGTTACAAACAACACACGGCTTGGGATTGCAAGACTACCTCCTCAGTGTGTACCAACTGTAACCGATAGAACCATTTAGCAGTTGTTTGTAGCGAGAGAAGCAATAAACAGAATCCCCCCCTATCCTGCTACCAGACACCACAAATATCCTTACTCAGTAAGCCACCATCCAAGCCTTTGTCTACAAACACCAAACTCCTGATTGACGATATTAAGCACTTCAGACTAAGAGAGCTTGAGACTGGAACGTTCCCACTACAGATTGATGGCAAATCTATCACAACAATCACCGACCGGGGCATACTAGGCATATTATCCAATATTAGTATGACATACATCAGCCCTCCATTAATCCAACAATCAGTATCCCAGAGTTTATTGTAAGATAATGGCTATACTATGTTTGACACCCGAAAAAAAACAATTACAAAGGACCCCATCAATTTACAATATCACTCAATAACGGTGGGTATCATATTGCTTTTCCTCAACTTGATTACTTTAATTCAATAGTACCCCAGCCTTGAACTCTATCCGTACGATCTTCCGCCAGTCCTTAACCCAGGCAAATGGCAACAGACCATGACGCATCTACAATGGGAACCCACCATAAACATCTGCGCTAGCAATTGGAACGCACAACTCCTCAGATTCACAGGCCTCAAAGTGTGCACAGGGTCTACACGGATTGGCGCGATGATGATCTACTCAGCGAGAAGGCCTATGGCAACCCCGAATAGACGGGACATGTATGAAACCCACCCGTGTACGAAATGGTGGCCCGCCGTCAGTACCAGATATCAGTCCGATCCTTTTCTTTAAAAAATGCCTTATCTACTTTCCTCCGCCAAGGCTACAACCGCCGTCGGAAAGCCATTCTGGATATATACTTTATTCGCTCTCGTTGGGCTCCTCCACACCGCCATCCGCCACATTCCACCACTCACCGCAGCCATTATGCATGCTAGGGCTGATCCTGAGTACGAGAAGCACTGCCCTGTGTGCATCGAGGTAGAGCTCCGTGCCAAAGGCGTACCTCACAATTTCACGGATACAATCTACGGTCCTGCGAGAAGCTACACATCAACTTTCAGAGGCCTATACTCCCCAATCGCGACAGCATCAAATCCACACTTATTATGGTGGATAAAGGATCGTCTTTCGGGATCCATAAGAACCTCCCGAACAAGATATTACTTAAACAACTCATTGGCGAGCTTCTTACACATACCCCTCCGTCGGAAGCCATACACCCTCACATCCGACGGTGATTCTGTTATTCAAAGTGCCATAGACAGTGATCACATTACTTCTCTGGGCATTAAGCTATGGGTCAATCCGCCCCACACACACGCCTCAGATGAAGTCCACTGTTGAGTGCCAACATTCTACCCTCAATAACTTAGTTCGCTGCTTCCAAATTTACATAGCATCTGTCCATCCTCCTCAACACAAATATTCCCCTCCGTGCGGATTTGGCGTTTTACTAGACTACACTCTCCATTGCACTGATGACACCTTTAAAATCCAGAGCTTTTTACACAATATATCATTCGTAGCCGCGACATTCAATTTTACGGACGAACGCCCTCAGTGGACGTCCAACGGTAAATATGCCACTCGCTGTGCCCCAACCCCAACCCCCCGCCCCCAATAGACAAGGCTATTCAGAACTTCGGCCTCGAGCTGAACCTCGCCACCTTCTATACGCTCCCAGGCACGGGAAGTCTATGACCCGGCTTAGCCGCCGATTTATTTACCCCGAGCCTATTGGAACTAGAAAACTGATAACATAATTGATTGAAGATAATTGTATATTTGTATGATAACAAAATGGGTAAAAATTGTGTTTACGATTATGCTCGGTAACCGAAAAACGTAGTTTAGGGTTTAAACCCAGAGGGTCACATTTAACCTGTCCCGATACCTAGCTATGATTTTCACGTCATCGGAAAATGTATATCTTGAGGGGAAAGTATTTGTTGCGTAAAACACTCGTGTTTCGGGCGTTGGAGACACTTGGTAAGGAGGTCAGCGGGGTTCTCGTGCGTAGAGATGTAGCTGATGTTAATGATGCCCTGGTGGACAGTCGCGTATGTAGTGGGTTCGGACCTCGATGTCTTTGAGGCGTCGACATGGGGATGCCGTAGGATGAGGAACCGTATGCTCGAAAGCATTGAGTATATTACAGACCCATGCAATATCATGGATGGTCTCGGATGCCGCAATATATTCGGCTTCCGTGGAATTTATACTGACAGTCTTTTGTTTGTCTCGGATGCCGCAATATATTTGGCTTCCGTGGAGTTTATAGTGACAGTCTTTTGTTTCTGACTACGCCAGTGGACGGGCGTTTTGTTCAGAGTGATAAGAGTGCTAGTGTGAGATTTTCGAGGTAGTGGGCAAGAGTCCCAGTTGGAATCGGTATACGCCGTGAGGTGATGGCTAATATTGAGCTTATTCGGAACGGGTGTGTAGCGGAGAGCAAGTGTTTTAGTGGTGACTAGATAGTATAAATGCGTGTAAGCGCATCGTAGTGGGGAAGGAGGGGGCTATACAGAAGGCGGCGAGTTGATCAAGTGCACACGCAATATCGGGTTGCGTCATGTTGGCCGCGGATCCCAATGCACCGAGGAGTCGGCGGTATTTACCGCGAAAGATGTTGCCGGTGAGTGCGCCCGGGTGAGTGCCCGAGCTAGGGGCGTGCTTAGGAGGCGAATCAGTGGCGGCAAAGGCGAGAGCCATGCGTTCGGTGTAGGCATCCTGGAGGATGACGATGGTATGGAGCCCTCGGGGTGCTGGACAATGCGAAGACCGACCAGATGCTGGGTGAAGCTGAAATTCTTCATACTATAGATAGGCGAGAGTTGATTGAAGAGCAATTGTGCGTCGCCGGATTCCCGTTTGACAGCGTGGACGATCTCATCGACATAGATGATTACAATAATTTGACGGGTCGTGTGTGTCCAAATGCATTCCGTCTTGAGCGCTTTGTACGAACCCAAGTTTTCGAAGCGTACGGCCGATGTCCTGTTTCCACAGGCGTTCAGCCTACTTTAAGCCGTACAAGCCGCAACTTCGTAACAGCGTGTGTCGATTCGTAGACGTCGTTCCATATTGGGTTGCCATAGGATTTCTCGGTGATGAAATTCACCTGTCGCCAGTCATTATGGACGCCGCCGCCTTCAGGATCTGTGTAGCGAGGTACCAGGGTATTACTTCTGCTAGCACAAATATTGATCGTCGGGTGCCAATTTAAGTAGGTCATGGCTTGTTGCCACTCATCTGGGTTGAGTTATCATGCATTTGCGTCGACAAACAGAGAAGTCTTGTGCGGGAGGCTGTTACCGCGTTGCTGTGCGAGTAGAATGGTCTTTTTACAAGTAAGATGCCCGTTATTCCTGTGGATTTCGTCGTACGACATTGTAGTGACATCAGCAGACGGCCTGCTGGAGAGGGTGGGGTCTGGAATAGTAGGCGCCGACGTGGTGGAGATGGCTCGGGAGTTTTAGAATGGAGAAGGGCCACTGTGTTAGGACGAGATTGTAGTAGCTTCGTCGTAGGCAGCAAATAATTAAACAATTGTAGTTGTTCAAAAGTTAAGTGGTAGCCACCATTGGTGCGGTGTGGAGTAACTGTGTGTGTACCTTTTGTGATGATACATGTTTGAGTGTTCGCAGGGTAAACTAAGTGGTAGTGTCCTGGAGAAGATTTGTGATAGCAACTGTTGTACGAGTGTTTTGCTGATGTATGTCATGCCGATGGTTGGTAGGATTCCGCGTTCAGTGATGACCGTAGTGGATTCATCCGCAAGTTGAAATGGGAATCATTCCTTTTTGATGTTGGTTAACTGTGAACGAGCCTGTGTGTTAAAATAGTTTACAGTAGCACCACCGTCTATTAGAAGTTCGGTGGTGTTCAGTTCTGGTGTAGTGACCGGTTGGTGTATCCGTGTGATGTGGTACAACACGTGTGTGTGGTTTTCGATAGTTTGAGACTGTGTAAGGGAAATTCGCTTTATTGGAACGCTGACTACATACAATGGCAAGGTGGTTGGAGCGATTACAATTTGTGCAGGTCCTGTTGGCAGTCGTACATTTTCGAGCAGTATGGTTCTTATCGCCGCATTTGCCAGAAGTTTTAGTGCAACGTCCAGAGTGATGCTGAGTGAACCAGAACGTAACACCGAAACTTGTGTGCAGCTGGAGGTGCAGGAGTAGTTGTCAATGTGTTGTGCTTCGTTGCAAGTGCTTTAATTTGCTCATGTAATGGATTTGCGCATGTAATATATATTTGTATGATTATAAACTGGGTAATAATCGTGTTCACGATTATTGACCATATGTTATGCTCAGTAACCGAAAACCCTAGTTAGGGTTTAAACCCAGAGAGCCAGGTTTAACCTGTCCCAATAGAGCCCTCGGCACTTCGTGCTCAAATCGCACTCCTCCGCGACGACCACTCGAACTCCGCACTGCTAATTCCTTCGCCGTATGATCGCATCTCAACCGTACTATAAGCCCCACTACCCGCCCAGAAGTTCTCCCTCAAGGACGCCGTCCCTAAAAGCATCTCCAAGGCCCTAGGATTCGCCACAGTGGTTCCAAGCCATCAATTCTAAACGTGAGGCACGCCCGCAACAAACTCGCAGACATCATTACCCTCACCGACGTCTCTCATACTGCCAAGACAATACATTCGAAATATATATTTCACGAGGAAACATGACGAAAATGGCGAACTTGACATTCATAAAGCAAGAATGCTACTATCCCATTGTGACGAACAACAGCATCGTATTTTTTTCTAGGATACTTACGCCTCAACAGCATATTCCACCACGCTCTGTACGTTTCTGGCTACTTCGGCCGTCCAGAATCGCACCGTCCATCACTTAAATGCTAATACAGCATACCACTACTCGAAGCTTGACACACCTGTATACATGTTTCCTCCAAAGGGAGTGTCGAACTCGGACACTACCCCCCCCAACGCTGTCCTGAGATTTATCCTGGGCCTCTACGGCCTTAAAGCAAGCGGGGACGTCTTTGAAATCAAGATTTCGGTCGTACTCTTCGTCATCTCGGCTTCGTCTAGAGCCAACAGGACGAGAACATAGGGATTCACTCCGTCCGCGATATCATACTCGTCACCTATGTGGACAAGTTCGTCTCTGCAGTTGTATATGATTCGGGCCATGAACAGTGGGTCCACGACCACCTAATGCTTACTTACAGCATGAAGAACATTCGCATTGTACAGCATCCAGGACCATCGCCATTATGCAGGACGCTTATATTGAGCGCATGGGCCACAGGTTTCCCAGACCCATACGCTGAACCAATATTCCCATGCGTGAATAATTGGTCCCACAATCTTATCATAGTTTAGTACAGTATAAATATTGGATAATATTCTTCAATAAACAACCAATTCTATTCAGAAATTTATAGTGAGTATTGATTATAATCTCAATGATTCCGAGATAGCTGTGTTCTGCTGGTCAAAAGTACCGTTGTGGCTCTTCTGATGATTCTCACGAGCTGGTGCAAAGATTGTGCATGAGCGACTATTTCGATGCGATGTAAGCTCGTCAAAAGCATTTAATATATCAAAATCAATGTCGGTGCTTCTGTGATTTCTCCAGTTTTAGTTTGTACTCTTGTACGCGTGGCTGAACTTGTTCATTTGATTCTTCAACTGCAAATTGTGTAGAGTATGGAGAGTGGCTGAAAGGTACGAGACAATAGGATACAATAGACCTCTTCTCAAGTACGGTTATCTCAGCTAGGAAAAGTCCCTAGGCTGAGAGAACCGTGCTGAATCTTTATTCGTGTTTTCACTAGACTCAGATTTACTTGAGTGTTTCTCTCACACGCGGGAATCCCGGTTTAGATTACCGGTTCTACCGCTAATATTTCTGATGCCTCTAATATCAGAAATATTCCAATCCTAATTCCAAAACTCAGTATTTGATGATTCTGGGTTTTGAGATTTGTATTGGCTTTTTGATAATCTGGTCCCTAGATGCTACAATTGTAGGAGTCAGAAGTATCTGAAAGAGTCTTAGGATTCTCGTGACGATTATCCCGTCGGGAGGGAGGGAGGGAGGGGAGGGGAGGGGAGGGGGGGCTTCGATTGTACAATCCATGTCACCACACAAGCACCTCCTACCCATATATATATAACATATGTCCGAAAATAACATAAGTTGGTCGCACTCAAATGCCTAAGTAAGCAGGTAGATTCTTTGAATGTGCGTTGATGATGTCCGGTCCACCTGATTTCCAACACTCTTCAAAAAGTTGGCAATGCATACTATAACTCTAGAGAAGTTT
>NW_014039637.1:26795-31062 GCF_001186125.1 Sphaeroforma arctica JP610 | reverse complement strand
AATATATTGACGCATACATACAGACATATACATACACACACACACACACACACACACGTATGTGTATACATGTACACTGTATACTAGGGTCGACAAATAGGTCAAGTGAATAGCTTCTAACGGGGGATCCTGGGCGTTTCTGGATTGGTTTTTGTTTTTGTTTTTTGTTTTTTTGTTTAAAAAAATATCAATACTAATGTGTAGTCTTAGATCGACTCAAAACACAATGAACCTAGTTTAATTTCTTCGATTGTTGAATAAACGTCTACCTTAGCAGAATGAACTTCTTGAATGAACTAAACCACGTATTTATACTATCTCCGAATGATTTCCTTGAGAATCTTGCCGCCAATCAAATCGTTTATCTTCTCAATTTCGAGCCTACAAGTCCATTCAACATATATCGTCTTCTGCCAACCTCCAGCTCATATTACCCTGCACTTCGGTTTGCAAAGCACCAATTATACACCAACCTCCTCTTCTTTCGAGCCTGCGCGGCCGTTCGCCAACAAACCGCACAATACAACTTAGAACTTTTCAAACTTATTAGTTTTCACACTTATAAGTTATCGCCCACACCGAAGTTTTCGCACTCTTATTAACGCCCAGGAACACTACCGAACAGTTCGGTACTTACAACGCCAACATTATTTTAAATCGGAGGTAAACATGGTTGACATTACAAATGTGGGTTTTTCTTCTGAAACAAGGTCTAATAACGATTTTGGACGTTTTTTGATGTCGGAGGGACTTCATGGGGGTCTACAAATGGGTCAAATAGCGATACAGACGTTTTTTGGCGACGGACAAAAAAATATGTCTGCAATTTTTTAAATTTTATTTTAAATTTGTATTCGTCACAAAATTATCCCCTACATAAATAATTCCCCTTCGCACTTTGAAGAGTCCATTTCTTATAATAGAACGAATTGCAACATATTTCTATCAGTAATTTCGCATACAAAAACAGCTGAAAAGAATGTCGCAAAATAATGACTACTAGTCGGTACCGAACAGCTGATGATACCTACAAAAAGTAGTAGACTTTGAATTTTCGATTTCACGCAACTTCTCGACTTCTCTCTCTGCTGGGACTCTCTCGCGATCGGGTAATAAATTGCCCGCCAAACCATATTCAAACAACCACATATACATTACACGTACTACTACTACGATTAAGTACAGACATACTAGCGATAGACATACGCAAGCATGGGAGATAGCAAAGGAACCAAGGTGTACGTGGGTAACCTCGAGCACGATGCCTCAGAGCGTGACCTGCGTGACATGTTTGAAACTTTTGGTAGTGTTAATGACATCTGGATCGCCCGCAATCCCCCAGGATTCGGATTTATCTGGTTTGAGGACTCGCGCGACGCCGATGACGCGGTGAAGGAACTGCACGACCGAGAACATAACGGAAAACTTCTTCGTAAGTTTAAATGTCTAAAGATATAAGTGGATTGTCTATGACGTGGTTGAAGGTATAAGTTTATTTCTAGAAAGTGCTTTGCGGTGCTTCTGTGAGCTGTGACCAAGTCACAGAGGACAAAAAGCCGCTCAGTTCAGTTGCTAAGTTTCATTTCCGCAGGTGGTTGAAGTGGACATGCATAGCCATAAGAATTAAGATTTTGTGTTTGATCCGGTTGTCTAGTCTATATCTGCGCGGTTTGAAAACTCTTATATGTCGAACGCTGGTACCATGACTTCATGTTTCGTTGTTTGCTTCCGTTTTTTTTGCTTCCCGTTCCTGTCGCTCAGTATGTGCACATGTCGTATGCGTTTAGTTATGATGTATAAACTCACTAGTAGCACCCCCAATCAAGTGGAATTGACCAGCGCATTTTGAAGTACAATGTGAAAGGCCTCACAGCGTTTGCGCTGTAGGCTCGGTTGAGTGCAGCAGAGCACACCAGCTGATCGCAAGTGATGAACCAACTGAGAAGTGTATAGCGTCACAACTACCACGTGCTTCGTCTGTCTTCTGCCATCGCATGGCTTGTCTGCACGTCACGAGCACCGATATACACATCGATTCGATACCATACCCGTCACCCTGAACACGCCGTCGCTTAGCAACGCGTTCGTCACCACCCTGAAGCATCTACTTCGCGTCACGAACTGTCATCGTTATACATCTGCGTCTACCTACTACAACGTCTGCGTTACTCGTGTCCCTATCAAGCATTCCGAATGTACTGCTCAGCACTACACCACGCATCTCGGCTGAAAGAGTATGGTTTTCCTCGTTCACTTTGACTGTTGGGATTGTGCTTTGTAAATCTGCGGTGCGTAGAGCGATATTGTTTTGCGAAATAAAGGTCGCGCTGTCGTGTGACATGAATTCTATTGTTCTCTGCGTTCGATGACTCTCTTTGTTATTTTTGTGTATAAGACACATCACAACATAATTGTGAGTGTTCAGCTTGCAACGCATTCGAAGCGTTTTTCTGTATATATTGCCACACATATTGAGCATCGAACCCGAGAAGGCCGGAATCAGACAGCGTATATGTTGTGTTCGTCGTTGCATCTGCTCGATACATGCGTGCGGTTTTCACGTATGTTCACCAGCTCTGTGGTATATTTATATATACACTCGGACATCCCTTCTACAATCCTAATCAGCAACATACTGCTGTCTCTGGCTCCTCGCGAGCGCCAGTCTCCTTCACCTCCCGTCTACGTACACCACCAGTCCGTACTACTTTTCCTCGCTCTCCCTTACACACCTACCTTACACACACACCCACAGGCGTTGAAATCAGCAACAGCCGCGGCGGCGGCCGCGGCCGCGGGCCCAGTGACTCGGAGTGCTACGAGTGCGGACGCATAGGCCACTTCGCGCGCGAGTGTCCCAATCGGCGCGGCGGTGGCTACGGCGGCGACCGTCGCGGCGGTGGCGACCGCAGATACGGTAGAGACGATCGTGGTAGAGGCTATGGAGGTAGAGGGCGTAGCCGCTCCCCTAGTCCGTACAGGCGTCGATCGCCTAGTCCGTACCGCAGACGCTCTCCCAGTCCCAGACGGAGGTCGCCTGACGGCTACCGCTCGCGCAGCCCACCTCCCAGACGAACGAGGTCACGTTCACCGCGCAGAAGGTGTGGTGTATTGGACGTAGCGGCGTGTGGTAGCAATGTTGGGTAGTGGACGGGGTGTTTCATGTGTAAGGATGTGTCTGAGGCAATGTGTGGGTTGTCAGGTTAGTTACTGAAGGTACGGTGTATGTAAGCATGTCTGAGTGGGGATTTGGTTGAGGTTGAGGTTGGAGCGTCTGTAGTGGCAGTGTGTGTGTGGGTTGAGATTGGATAGTTATGCAAGTTACGCATACAGCCTGCATATACACACTTCATGTGCGTACAAGTACTTGTTTCTAACGCGCATCGAATATGAGCATATACTCACAGAACTGTATTGCGGATTACTCATACTACTCTCCCGTTTCCCCCTCCACTTGTCCCCATCCTTCTGTGCGAATTGCAAGCCCAGCTTAAGCCCCAGATACTAGGCCCGATGGTAATGATACCAGCTGGCAGTAACTCGGATGCTGGTTCACTCGCTGGTACTACCGCGGATTGTACCGTACTATGTATAAGAAACCTAAAATAAACTGTGTATCAAATGAGGATGTCGTAAACTTAAAGAGACAAAACAACTGGAATCGAACGCTATTTTGAAATTTTGCATTCTAAATTTCTTTCCCGCTGGACTATTAGGCTTCTGCTTGTTCGAAGTACTTGATGGCCTGTATTATACGTCCGTGCATGTATGTATGTACGCAGACCATAATGAAATATGGATTTATTGGCTTTCTATATCTGTATATGTATGTTGGCGCTCTATATGTGTTTGTATATATGTACGCAAAGCCATAATTATACATAGATATGTTGGCTTTCTATATTTGTGCATATATGTTGGCGTTCTATATCTGTGGTTGTATATATAATTGTATATGTATATGTATATATAATTGTATATGTATATGTATATATTGTACATGGATAACCATAGTCACACACACACACACACACATATATATATATATATTGGCTTTCTATATCTGTGCATGTATGTTGGCGTTCTGTATCTGTACATGTATGTTGACGTCCAATATCTGTGTTTTTATGTACATTGTACGCAAATCCATATTCAAATATATATAGTTATATTGGCGTTGTACATCTATTGTATGTATATGTATATATATATATATATATAATACTTGCACGCAGATTCGTATATATATATATATATATATATATAA
>NW_014039637.1:25345-26775 GCF_001186125.1 Sphaeroforma arctica JP610 | reverse complement strand
TACGTATACTATTATTAGTATATATATATAGTATATATATATATATAATTAACTTATACTACGACAGTATAGTATATATATATATATATATATATATAATACTTAGTCACGACAGATTACGTATATATATATATATATATATATATATATATGTATATATATAATACTTGCACGCAGATTCGTACTCGAATATAGATATACTAGAGTGCTTTATGGTACTGGCGTTTTGATAGCGCTTTACCGTTAGGTTTTGAATGCCTGCATGCTCTCGCACAGCAAAAATTCGTATGCCCCTTCGAGTTGTGTGGAGCATGAATAGAACATAAGTAACACACAAACACACCTATCGTGTACTGCCACATATACATATTGCATACTACGATACGATTCACATGCAACAAACATACACATGTATCGTGTACTATCACATACACAGATATTGCATACTTGATACGATATATAGGCAACATACATACACATCGATTGCGTACTGTCACACATACACATATTGCAAGCTACACTACCATACAAATGCATCATACATATACACATTTATCGTGTACTGTCACATACACATATTGCACACTACTGCCCATACACATGGGGTTTAACACGCTTACCACATACATACAAAGCTGCATTGTTGCCACACATACACATGACTGGGTCCTATCACACATATCTTGGTTAAGACGAATACTATTCCTCTGGCAGTACTCTTTCATCTACCTACCCCATGTATTGACAAATTTGCGACCACTCTTATCTACATCACAACCTTAGTATAGTCAAAGAGATATCGAACGCGATTGGGCTGACATGTGTCTACGAGGCGACGATAACAGCAAGGATATAAGACGAGGCCTACAATATGAATGCTCAACCGGTGCATGGCTTTCGAATGTTCATAGCCAGAGATCGTACCCAGTTCAATAGTAAGCATTGAAAAGGCCCCCATAAGTATCTTTGTGTATATTGAAAGTGGTATTCTGAGCAAACAGCTTCAGACTAGAAATTTTTTCCGTTTATCGAGGTATGGTGTCCGTTTTAGAATATTTTAGTTCGTTATTGTGGTTTAGTATGTGGAGATTTATCGCTTGCACGTCAATTTTTACATATTTCAACACGAAAAGATAAAATATTCTTCACCAGCGGTGGTAGATGGTGGTTCTGCTATTTATCTGCAAACGCAGTGGGTATTTATAATACACATCATATAGTAGCACTTAATATTCGCAGGCCGAGTTGATTACGTGTGTGTGATCCTGAGCACAACTATCCCGCCACTCTACCTACCAGCAATATACAATTGTATATATATATATATATATATATATATATATATATATATATAATATATATAGTAGTATACTATATATATATATATATATATATATATATATATATATATATATATATATACACACACA
>NW_014039637.1:19987-21688 GCF_001186125.1 Sphaeroforma arctica JP610 | reverse complement strand
TATATATATAATATATATATATATATATATATATATATATATATATATATATATATATATATATATATATATATATATATATATATATATATATATATATATATTATTGCACACAGATTACGATACATATATTAGAACACAAAACAGAGGCATGCGTGCACACAACCATATTCATCGATATGGCAAATATCAGCATAATCATGTACCAATTTTTGACCACTTTTGCACAAATATGTCAATACAATTAAGTATCAAATCACATAAAAAATTACACGTGCACATATACTTAGGTCGGCCAAGATATTGCGCATACTCACAGCTATACAATATGAATGCGATGGAAATGAGAACTAGAATGTCCTCTGCCAGTGCACCTACCTTCCGCGTCCTTCAGTGCTGGAGTTTTGAACGTCTTGTCGAAGAGCTGTGGAGTGATATACAGTTATCAGCAACGACCCGGAAACTAAATCATATATAGCAGCATAAACACTCAGTCCTCACAACTATGGCAATATGCTCGATACGCTTTGAAGATCCCCATACATGGGAGTTCGTTAAGCAGTGAAAACAAATCATATACGGTAGCATGAACACTCAGTCCTCGGGACTCCAGTCATGTACTCGATTCGTATACAGGGGATTCGTTAACGTTGTATAGTGAAATACATTATTGCGCACGTACTTATTCCACACCTACCATGCCACGTGTGTAACAATTAATCCGACGACCGAGATATAGGCAGGTGTATATAAACATAAATATAAGCCCTTCCCCACGCCTAACACTTGTGTGTAGCTTGAACGTACCCCATCTGGCGTTGAGGGCAGCCAATCCTCGGTGGCAGTAAGGTAACGCCCGCGATTGTATGTTTTCCATGCAGAACGGATACTCTTCTTCGCTTGAATCATTCGACGTATATGAGTGGTGGTCCCTGTTTGAGGTAAAAGAAATATAAAAATATATATACCGAACGACCATTTTCATGTTCAACTTTGGACAGATACTTTAGGTATGGGCGTATCTATTTAAGTTATTATACTTTACATTCTGTCAAAAATTAGACTTGTATCGGGTGCAGAGAAATTTTCTATATGCCTCCATTTTATGGATCCAAAAAGTGACCACATAGGCATCAAATAATCCCAATATTTGGTACTAAAAATCAGGTAAGTAGAGTACAACATATTATATGTATAGCACATAGAACCCTCTATCCGCATATTGGTTGCGGTTAAAGTACTTGACCCTTTGCGTAAGAGATACAGTCGAGTGCGAATAGTCCAAAAATAAACATGCGTGGGCCATATTGCTTCGAACATTTTAAGGACCGAATGTGCACACATACACGCACAAAGCCACAATGCACAAACAGACAATGGATGCGAAATATTCTGAACATACCAGCTTCATGCCCAAATGTGATCCAATCTCCATATCCCTCGGCGTAACCATCACCTGTAAATCATTGAAGCAGACGAATGAATGAATATTCTTACTTGACAACCCATAAAATATACGCCAAAAAGAGGACAGCACCTATCCACGATGAACCAATTGTGGGGGTATATCTCGATGAATCATCACTTTCTCTCACTATAAATATGTAGATATTTTTATACGAGCATTTATCCACCATGTATGTGTATGTTTTCTGATAAGTCAGTTCAAGACGTATCCACACATATACATCAATATGATTA
>NW_014039637.1:17940-18848 GCF_001186125.1 Sphaeroforma arctica JP610 | reverse complement strand
TATATATATGTGTGTGTGTGTGTACATATATATATGTACCTTATATAAATATATATATATATATTTACGAGCATGCGTATGCACATTTGTGGCCGGAGGCCATGTGTGTCGCAAATATCAATACGTATACCTATATACTGGGCTGGCATCAGTTCTCCAAGAAAAATAATACTTTTTGTGCATCTGTCGTATGAAATTCAGATCTTTCTAATTTGATTGCATGTCATATTGCGTCATGTTTGCGTAAATGGTTGTGTCGTTTGCGAATAGACTCGCAATACTCAACAACATACGTGGCTACACACTCAATTGTTGTCTGGAAACACGAAGAGATGATAGTCGACACCCCACTCTGGGAAGAAACTCTTTTCCTTGCAACTGAATGAATCGTGCACATATCCATTCGGTCTCTCAGCCGTGAGCGTATTGTAAAAAGCAATACAAGAATGCGAAATATTGATTCCAGAGTGTTTTAGCTTGTTTACGGATCCCTTGATACATACTTCCGGTAGAGCCAACAACTTAGTATATAACCTGTACCGTGACGGTGGATACTAATATACACGTGTTGGGACAATATAAAAAAAAAGCGAGTGGGAGTATACATGCCTGCAAATATGATCTTATGAAGCTGTTTGGAATTCCTGGGGGCAGCCGCTGTGCTGATATTCACTCGAAGCCACCATAATTTCAGAGTTGTCTTCAATTGTACAAAGTACGTCATGAACGTGGCTATGAATTGTGCCAACATATCCGAAAATGCGCTAAATATGTGCTCGCGTTATTTATAAAGACGGAAGGGTGTGTGAGTAAGGATAGATATGTTTAATATATATATATATATATATATACGGATATATGTATATTTATATTAATTTATATTTTTATCAATTTATATATGTATTAAT
>NW_014039637.1:15127-17920 GCF_001186125.1 Sphaeroforma arctica JP610 | reverse complement strand
CTGTATATATGTATATATATGTACGTACGCATGTAAATGTAGGGCGTGTTCGACCTCTGGAATATACGTGCGTCAGAAATATTGATAAATTTTTTGAGACTTCAAACCAAATTAAGAGAGGGCATGTTACAATAATAAAAGCCAATAGGTTTAGTCTAATTTTACTGATAGTCAAATCTCACGAATATATGTAAAATACAACCATCGAGGACTATGTTTGAAGGCTCTTCATAAGCATACTAGTCCAAGTATGGAATCTCTTTGAATAGATAGAGACGCATTGAGACCGAACATTGCTTGTGTATATATTTTATTTTGTTCAAATATATTTACTCGACCTGGCATCCCATGGAATTAGTCACTTGCGTAGCAACCGGGATATGTATGAAGGCTCGTCATAAGGAGTATATCAGCTCTTTCAATCCATACCGCGCAAAAGTTCAACCGCAAAGATACACTGGTTTATTTGTGCTAGATATTCTCCACCTTATTTTCCGTCGAATCAGTCACTTATACTGGAGATACAACCGACACGTGTTAAATGGCTCGTAACAATGAAATAGTTCAGTTCACAATAAAGCCAAATAGTTCTCAAATTTTCATTTGTTGGTATAGACTTTTAGAGTCTTAGACCGAAGTTGAGTTGAGTTAAATATTGAATTGTTTCAAATACACGCAGCGTGACAGGTCTACTTTGTCCGATAACGAAACAAACAATTGAAGTATCGTATTTCAATGTTCTCCCTATTTTTCAGTCGCACTTTACGCAATACTCTTTCTACATATGAATGGATGCTGCGATATAAATAAAACATGCCCCTCTGGCAGGAAGCATAGAATACAAAGTGTGATGGTAATGATCAGCCTAATAGTGACGACTGACGACTGACGCATGCAAATACAACATTAGCATCGCATCCATAATGACGTATATATTTACTTGCATCACTTGGGTTACAATTACCCTACAGCATTATCTATGGCATTTTTATTCTATTAATAGAACCAACCTTGAGGTACAGTATAAAATTATAATACACCAAAGCCGGTATATTTTATTACAATCTATAATCAATCGCGTAAATCGATTATACAGATTTGTAAAATAACTGTGTAACATACGGTATTATTATATACGGCCTTAATAGTACTATTCGGGATATGCTTACCTTGTTTTAGTGAGGCAGTGGGAAGCACTGCTGAGGCTCTTAGACCTTAGACCAGTTATCAAACCATCTAATAGTAGTGTTTTTTTTGGGTACTATTACGGTAGATAAACCTCGTCTTAACATCCCCTTTTGACAAATCCAATATATTTGTCATTTATATTGTTTTATACATACAAACATGGAACGGGAAGCCAGTACATCCCCCTTACCGGGCATGGGGATCAACAGACAAGTCAGGGCCGATGTGCCAGCAACCAATGCATGCTTCGATACAGCTGTACCCCCTCCGGCCAAAAGACACACATCTGTGCCACACATTTCATCACAATCATCGCTGCCACACGCACATTCGCACCACAACTCGCTGCCCTCGATGCATAGAGGGTCACACAGTAGTATCCACGGCGTTAGTAAACAAGCCGGAGGGAGTGGACATGAAGGTAAAGCAGCCAATGTGCATAAGGATGGAGGTGTTGGACATGGAGCTCGAGTATCAGGTGCACATAGGGCTGGAATATCTGATTCCCAATCCCAGACCAGACCGCCTGCGATAGCACTCAGCGCAGGAGACGCACACCAGGCCCCGGGAAAAAGTGGTGTTCAAAAGGGTCCAATGGAGGCAAAGACTTCTGGAGGCGATGATATGGACACAGAAGTTCCTCTCACTACGGTTAGTGTGCCGAATGTGCCTTTGGTAGAAGCCAGCGCTGCGCAGGCGGTAGCAAATACATCTACACCAGAGCCAATGCAAGTAGGTACTTTAGATGCTTCTGGTACGTCTCTGGGAGTTATGGGGGGTTCAACAGATACATTGGAGTTGGAATCAGGTGCAAGTGTAGGCAGTCATCCGAGGATAGTAGCACCGTCGCCTATACCTGCAACACCCAGGAGCACATCAAATGCACTCTCGACTATGACTATTCAGCAAAGCAACAGTCCGAGTCCCATAGGCCTTATGGATGTGTTCACACGTCCACACCTGTCTACTGAATGGGAGACTATTCCGGATAGGGTGAAAAGCCCGCCCGCCGTAGAGATAACCCCGTCGCCGTATGTCAGGGGCACGGAGACAGTACAACCACCCACTTCGGTAGAGAAAAAGGATATGAGTGCTGACTCGCTGGGGTCGCCTTCATCGGCGAGTGCTTTAAATAACCGCAAGCGGTCACTGTCGGTGGCTATAGCCGAGCCGCCGATTGACTCGCCCACCCCTACGCAGAAGATGAAGATTGATATGCAAATGGTTGATTCTGTGGGTTCTCCAGAGAGCTCGCCCGGTATGGTATTTGTTGTGTTGGGTGGGATAGTTTTAACTACTGGATATTAGTAGTACTTGAGACTGTCTAAGGCCACTGAAGGCTGTACACGCTTTCTATCTGTGTTTCCTTGTTGCTCATATTTAAGCTACACTGGTGATCAGTACATGTGTTATTCAATTATGATGGAAGCAATGCGTCACGCGCGATCGTTCTTGAGGTATAACTATTTGTACACCGAATTCGGAGTAACATATCTTCTCATTTGGTTCATGTATGTATATGTATTTATGTATGTATGTATATATGTATATATATATATATATATATATATATATATATATATATATACTATATATATATATATA
>NW_014039637.1:6549-13869 GCF_001186125.1 Sphaeroforma arctica JP610 | reverse complement strand
TACGTATATATATACGTATATATATATTAGTATATGTGTGTGTGTTTATATATATATATATATATATATATATATATATATAGTGTGTGTGTGTGTGTGTTAGTTACGTTATATATATATATATATATATATATATATATATATGTATATATATATATATATATATATTGTCTCGTCTTGTAGCGATAGACAAAAGCTCATATGTACACGTACGTATGCATTACAATCAAGATCGTTCTTTCAAGTTCTAGTTTGTAACTCACCTCGTCTCATCATTTGCCTACCGCAACTGAAGTATTTTCTTCTCTCACTCTTCAGCTGCTGTTGAACAAGAACCTCTCGGCTTGGCGCCCAGAAGCACGCATTCTACCAATGGTGACGTCCATGTTGACTTACAGACCGGAGAACCAGCCACAACAGCACCTCCTGAAAATATTTTCGAGTTAAGCGAATCGAATATCAATAGCATGTTAGTTGCAAACGAGGGTTTAAACACCACGGATGGAGTTGCCAACTCCAGCAACGGTGGTAGCCACCAGGCGCAGAACAAAGCAGGAGACGAGGACGAGAGCGACAGCGACGATAGTAACTATAGCGCGAATTCGGATTCTTCGGTCGATTCTGAGACAGCCCGGATATTCGAGAACGGGCCTATGGCGTGGCTGAACAAGCAACGAGCCCACGGAGCTACCGCTATCGAGGTGCTGGACAAACTAACTGTCACACTGGTAAGGGGTACATTTGCATTATAGCGAAGTATTGTGTTGAGCGAATATGTTGGACATGCTGTGTTACAGCTTGATTGCATGTTATATTTTCTATAATGGATGTACTGTGTCATAGGCTACGTATTCTCTTTGGCGTTCACACAACATATATATATTGTTATATTATTATATTATATATATATATATATATATATATAATATGTGTGTGTATGTGTGTGTGTATGTGTGTATGTGTGTGTATTTATATATTGTATGTTTGTTTGCTTATTTGCTTGTTTGCTTGTTTGTTTGCTTGTTTGTGTGTGTATGTGTGTAGTGAGTATGTGTGTATAGTGAGTATATATATATATATATTATACAATTCGGGTTCGTTCATCAGTTACTACATACATCCGCTGCAATTACCACGTGCGTATCTACGTCAAATATTCGTGTATTAGATACGAATTCCGTGTAAAAGTGATATGCTATTTAAGTCAGCCGCAGTGCGATGTACTGAACACTATGAATTCTCTAGTCTTTTACACTTTAGTGCGACAGTTTGAAGCTGCAACAGTACATTGATACTTTGTATGCCCACACTTTAACAGACTGAAGATATGACAAATTGGGATGAAGAAACTCTGTGGAAATATGCACTTTACGAAGGTAACAATCTGCCTTCGCGGTAGTCTCGATGTAGTCCTTATCCAGTTGTTAAGTCCAGTGGACGAGAGCAGGCGTTTTAAAGGGATTTGGTTTCAGTATGTCAGAACCAGCAGATTGGTTTGCTTCGTTCGATCTTGAGATCTGCTATATCCCACATTGAGCAATTCTGCCGAACTGATGCATGTTGAATGCACCTATCACAGTGTCTTTGTAGTGAATTGAAATACTGCTTTACGAACACGTATCTCTCGCATGACTCATCTACTCGGAGGTCACTACAACGGAACCCAAGATCATGTACTCCCCAAACGCAGTGCTACAGTGCATAGAGTTTATTCAGGGGGTTCTCGGAGAGTATCAGCGCACAAACCTGGTTTGTACAAGCCTCTGGTCAGTATAGCGTATACTCCCTATACACTTTGCTCAACGAAGATTTTGACTAGCAACTCGCACTCCTCATATACAGTGAAATGCTTGTTCAGGATGTTCTCGGAGAATATCAGTGCACAAACCTCGTTTGTACGAGAAGACCAGCCGGTGTCCAAGTTGGCCACGCTCGACCTCTCCGGAATCGCACGGTATATCAAATCGGGACAGTGTAGGAATATCATCATGGTGACTGGTGCTGGCATCTCTACTGGTATGTATTCTTGGTCGTAGCTGGGTCGTTTGGTTTACGGATTGTATCTAGTCGCCTGGCATGTATTTTATCATGCAGCTGTTTTGTATTAATTCAGCAAATGATGAAGTTGATTTGTCGTTTTGTGTGTGATTGCTCGGAGTCGGCGTGTGCTTTGTGTGCGTGCCTGACTTGCTATTACCCTACACTAATTGGTTCTCTTTTTAAAAGTGTATGCATTCCGCCTACGATAGCCCTTTCTTTGTTGTTGAATTGGGTTAGTATGTATTGTGCGAAAAAAAATATCGTTTGAGATCAACTAGGCTAATCCTCTCTCTCCCCCCTCCCCCTTATTCCGAATTACCATACTAAACTCCTATATGACCTTGATCAAATATTACAACAGCGGCCGGCATCCCTGATTTCAGAAGTCCTGGAACTGGTCTATACCACAACTTACAGAAGTACAAACTGCCTTACCCTCAGGCAATATTCGAAATTGATTTTTTCAAGGTGTGAAATAGGCTGTATTTATGGTGCTCATTTTATGTCTGGTTTAACACTTGAATATATTTTTCACTGGAGATGAATACATGTTGTTTAGTATCCATGATATAGCCTCAATAGCGAGCAAATGAGCCACTTGACAGCTTCGAAACTGACAATGCACGATTTTAACCATGTCTTCACAGAGAAACCCCGTGCCCTTTGTAGTGCTTGCGAAGGAGCTGTACCCAGGGTCGTTCTTGCCCACTTTATCCCACTACTTTTCCAAGATGCTTGCTGACCGCGGCTACCTGAAGCGACACTACACACAAAACATTGATACCCTCGAGCGGGTGGCAGGACTAGATCCTGACCTGTTGGTAGAGGCACATGGCTCATTCAATACAGCGAGATGCATAGAGTGCCATAAAACCTATCCGTCGGATTATGTAAAAGGTATGAGATCTGGGTTTTAGGCGATTTATAAAGAGTAAGGATTTAAGCTACTCACTCATAGGTCAGTAGCATGCATTTTGATTACCGATGTAAACCCCTTGTGTAGCGTGTGATCTTCCATGTAAATGTATTCCTTGTCTGTGGCGGAATGTTTTGCGGTGCTCGTCTTTGGTTGGTATCGGGGGTCATTGAACTGGTGCAATGTATATTGAACAAGTACATGCATTGAAGTACATCTTGCAATATATTCGTTCTCTCTCTGTTGCTTAAAACCAAATCCATTTTACCCTAGATTTAATATTCGCCGGACATATACCTACTTGTGAAGACTGCGAGGCTTGGATAAAGCCGGATATTGTGTTCTTCGGTGAGGGATTACCAGAGCGCTTCGGTCAATGCGTGTCAGAGGTGACTACTGAACGTTCGCGATGTTGATTCAGCGTTATCATCTTCATCCGAAATCCTTTCTTCGTGTGACTTCACGTCTTGTTGTGAGCCATTTATGTGGCGTGGGTGTATTGCAGACTGAATCAGATACTCTTATCTATACATGTTGTACTCGATAATATTAAGTCGGAAACAAGGCGAGCTATTGCTATTCGTGTGCAATTGAAGCAGACTTGGACTGATACAAATTGTACTATCTGCAGTTCCAAAAAAAAAATCCACTTTGTTTTCCTTCGTTGAATCGAAATGTATTTTCTCTATCCACAGGATTTCCCAGTGTGTGATCTGCTGATTGTTGCCGGCACGTCTCTGAAAGTCCAACCTTTCGCGTCGGTCATTGACATGGTCCAAGACGACTGTCCGAGACTCATGCTCAACAAGGAAACGTGTGGAAAGGTAGCGTCCCTAGCTTTGACATGGTACTCTCGTAGCCTTGCGTCTTAAATATCTTTAGTTGTGATGTACATATCGACCTCGATAATCGTATCGGATAGTTCCCGAATACGTGTGTAGTAGGCTAATTAGGTACGACAAGCTCTGGACCTACAATAGACGCACGTGCATTGCGAGCACCAAAATGTATTAGGTACGTTCAGCAGCCTCACGTATAGCGCTTGCCATTTGCTTCTCGCTACAGTCACACCCGATGATGCGTATGATGGGCATCCGCAGTGGCTTTGACTTCGAGTCCAGTGAGAACATAAGGGATGTCTTGAAGCTGTGCTCCTGTGATGATGGGATTTTAGAATTAGCCGACCTTCTGGGCTGGAAGGTGCGTAAACCCGTATCACTCTTAGTGTGGAGATGGTAGTCTGTATGTATTTAGGATGTATAAGTATTAGTCGTTCGATTCTCTTAATGCGTGGTTGATGGTCTAGGTTTTGTAGTTGCACATCTTTGTATAGTTCCTCATTCCCTGATTTAAAATGTACGGTGGTTTTGAATTTTTTGTTGTCATTCCTCAACGTGATTGGCGCGCCGCTCTTTACTTTGTTCATCTCCCGGGGTGCATACTCGAAACAACCATCGCAGCATCTACTAGCTGTAGTTTCTTATCGCGGTCACCAAGGAAGTTTATGATATGGTGCAGGATTAGGTTTTCATACCCCCCATGGCGGTCATTGATTAGTATACTTCATATATTATGAAGTGGGTTAGTTATACCCCTATCATATCATAAGTGGTTCTATTATATGCTTCCGGATGAGTTGGTTACATCCCCAAGCGGTCGGCTATTAGTGTCATCCTATAGTATGACGTGAATTGGGTACGTGCTTATCTCGTTACTAAGCGGTTTTGCTATATGTTTCAGGATGAATTGGTCGAGATGGTGGCTCGAGAGCAGCAAGCCCTCAGGAGGCGATGGGAAATCGAAGCCACCAATAAATCACCGCGCGGAGACGGTTTCTACGAGAAACACGTGTCTGTGGATTACTATAGAGAAGAGGTACTGCCCAGACTACCACCACTTAAAACCTCGCGCTTGAGCTCAGAATCATCGTCCGTCAACAATGGGAGTGACGACGATGAACCTGGTGTTGCGACAACGGGCGTGGACAGCGCAGATGTTATCAGTCAATCATGTGAGAAGGATGGGGTGGTTGGAGACGGTGTTGGTGGTGGCAGCAATGGGGTCAACGGCGATGGTTTGAGTGTGGGTCAGAATGCGCAGCTTTCTACGGGAGGTGCTTTTGCGGATGATAGCTTAATCGGTTCCAAACCGGAGAGTATTGCACCTGGTAATGTAATGGTGGGAATGAATGCGTCGGATCCCGCAAGTATCACGGTCGAACCCTTTCAGGATTTATTAGGAGGTAATTCAGAGTTAACCGCTGTTAGTCCAGGTTTAAATGCGAATCCAGATTTAACCGCGGCTCCAGGGCATACCCAGGCAGGTCTTCAGGGTGCGGCTGCTGATAGCATAGATGTAAGGATAGCGGACCCTAGTTCAAATGTATCTCTAGACTTAGAGGGTATCCAGGATGACGTTACAGGTTCTTGGCTTGGGGTCACGGCGCCGTTTTCTGATACATCTTTGGACTCTGTGCTTGCTGGGACAGATATCCCGCTATTGCCAGACGTCCTAGTTGACGGTAGCAGCGATCCTCAAGTGAATCAGTTATACCCAATACCACCGACGCATGATATAGAATCTCTTTATAACGTTGGTCCTGGGAACATTCCGCCTGCGTTCAACCCTGATATTGTGTTGGGTACTGGGCTCCCTGCAGCACCTGTGAGTGCAACCCCCGGCGTACAAACCTCCTTGGGAAGTACGAGCTTATCAACCCCTTCGACTACCGTTATGGAGACTTCATCGAATACCGGTATGTCCAGCATGGTACCTGCAGCCCTGCCTGCAGGACAAGAACAAGCGATTATAGACACCGGTGGTGAACAGCCTGATCTGGGCGGTGCGGCACCGCATAGTAAGCCTTCTGTGGGGGCAAATACTGAGCAAATTATGAATAATGTTAGTTAGAAACAACTTCAAATAATGACAGACAGGGAGTTATGGATCTCGATGGCGACCATACCCTGCCGGGTGATGCGGAGGCTAAACACGCCAAATAGCAGAAACCCCAGCAGAAGCGCATTAAGATGGTCTAGTGCCGGGCCTATTTACTTGAAATAAATAAAATTAGTATTCAACTTCCACATAGCAGTCGAGAAATAGCGGCCTGATAGATTGGAAAAGCAATCCAAACTCAACAGACAAACCTCTCTGGCCAATCTTGTGTCGAATGTATACAATATGGCAAACTGTACGTCCGAACGGTATGCACTTCGCGACTTTGTATAGCCATCTTTTGGGGGAAATCTACTTGCGTGACAGTTAAGCCGCATCGTTGGCCAGTTCCAATTATGGCATTTGCGTCCGTATGAATTTACCCTTCATCTCCATGGGCTACTAAATCATTTTTATTGGTTTCCCTGCGCGCCTTCTTGACTTGTCCTTGTATGCCGTGAAAACACTATGCCAACCCTTGTTTTCGCGGGCATGGGTAATGTTCATCAAACAAACTCAAACATAAAGGTGATGAGAGTATGAAATTTCACATTGAAGTTAGCCGTCGAACCAGATGGTCACATGAATCCATATGAATGGCTCAGGTGTTCGTTACGGCATCGCATGGGTACTTCTGTCATGCAACTTGCGCTATTGGTCCGAAAGAAATTTAAATAGAGCAGGAATATTGGTAGTTTAAAAGACCTTCAAGGCTTCTGTGAGTATAACACGTTGGATCTCAAAGCCAGGTGGAATGCATCCCTTGGTAGTACGTGCCCGAATAAATACGGTAAACCGTTTCAGCCAAGAAATTTATTTATTTTAAAGCAAATCTGTGTAAAAGTTGAAAGCAGAGCGGTTTTTAGAATACTGAAAATTCACAAAAGAGGTTGGGGTAGAGTACGGCTGCAAAAAACGGGAGTATAGATTACAACGTCTAAGATACCAACCTGTATAGTGTAAATAAAGGAAGTACAAAAATCCAGTTTGTAGTAAGACGTATAAGATAAGTGTATCTCAACGTACTCCCCTCGTACATGGGGAGGCGCTATTCATTTATTGAATTATATATATTGCTAGCACATTGATCATGTGTTCTATTTTAATCAGTTATAATCTTATTGAATATAGCAGTTTCAAAATAATATACCCTAACTATTTTAAATAAACCCTACTATTAAATATACCCTGTTCAGGGATTCCTGACTACAAGCCCTCTAAGGTGAAGTTTTATACGTGTGCCAGCTATGAGAATAGAAAGGAATAGTTGGTGTTCCTCAGAGAGCTAAAGCATTGAGCTAGAGGGCTCGGTCATTTGTTCACCACACTAGCATGTCACTAGGAGTAAAAGTATTATATATATATATATATATATATATATATATATATATATATATATATATATATATATATATATATATANAGTA
>NW_014039637.1:3329-6529 GCF_001186125.1 Sphaeroforma arctica JP610 | reverse complement strand
TNTATNATAATATATATANATANNATAATNTATNTAATATATATATNATANATANTTATATANTAATNNTAATNTATATAATTANATATATANATTTAATTATATATATATATATATATATATATATATATATATATATATATATATATATATATATATATATATATATATATATATATATATATATATATATATATATATATATATATATATATATATATATATATATATATATATATATATATTTATAAACTAATTAGTTATAACTGGTCGCAACGGTGCTTCCGGGTACGTGTCTATGTACCCTTGTGGTGTACCACGATGTCGTTTGTATCGTCAAAGGCCTCTACAGTTTCCTATGTCTGAACCTCTTCACGCCAGCGGACTAGGTATTCGACTTTGCCAGTGCCGACATTTGTCCGACGATTGATAATATGATGGAATGCTGACCTCCCTTCTTACCAGAGATTATCGTTCAACGGTGGTTCTGTACCGCGGTGAACCAGTCGAAGCAATTATACGCGGATGAACTTGCCCTTAAATTCCCAAGAAATGGATCCATCCCATTTTGTGAAGTCATAACCTTGACCGTTGCGGCTTCTGACAACGTATGGGCCAAACAGAGGTCACATGGGCTCGGAGGTACCTCCTTCCGAGTCCACAATTATTACGTCCCCTGTATCAAAGTGTAAAAGATCTGGGGCGTGGAGACGATCGAACCTCTTTTTCAACCCGTCGGGAGGATTGTATCCTATATCTGGTCAAGGCGCTGTGCCCATGTGTCATTGGTGACCGGCTGTTGCTCAGGTATACCGTCAGTAAAGTCAGCACACGGAACCTGTCGACGCCGAAATATACACTAAAATATGCGCTCTTGTGTCGTCGTGTGAAGGGTGAGCGTTCGCCCCATGCCCAGGGTATCGCCTCGCAGCAGAAGTGTATTGACCTTGCTATCTCTTTGTCAGCCAGCTTTCAGTGGCTCTGATAACTTGGGGGTCGATAAGGTGGAGGGATTTTATATGATATCCCAGCCTCCTTGACTGATAGTGCCACCATATTGTTGGTAAACTCATGTCCCAAATCCGTTTGCAGTTTGCGTGGTAACCCATTCGTTCACGTCCGCATCCAGGCTCAACGTGTTGACTCAGCAATTCCAACGCACGATGAGTACGATCTTAAGGTTTACCGGTACATCACGACATTGATGATGTAGTGATCGCCAGCGACAGTTCTGAAGAGCGCATCACTACAGCGAAGGAGGTGGTCCGACGCCTACCATACTATAGTTTCAAACTGAACCAAGCAAAGTGTCACTTTGCGATTGCTGAAGTCATGATTTTGGGCAAGACGGTATCAGCGAAGGGTATTGACGTCGACTTTGAGAAGCATGCTAAAGTCCTGTATTAGCCAACACCTCAACGGTACCTGGACATCGTTTCAGTTTCAGCGCTAGATTTGACAAATTTCTTACAAGGACACTTGCCCAACTTTATACACGTAGTCGCCCCGTTAAGAGAGGTTTGTAAACTTAATCCAAATGAGTCGATAGAGGATCGATAGGGATAGCGCCATTCAGACGCGTGGCAGGCGATGAAGGGTGCCATAGTCAATGCCGTAGCATTTTACTTTCCGGTGGGGGGTGTACCACTCAACCGGTCGCCGGTTCTGATACGTATGCTGTTGGTGACCTTGCGTCTGTGTAGGTACTGTCCGTTGTTCCGACTGCTGTTCGCGGTACTGTCAACCCAAGTCGGATGCACATGGCCAATTATCCTGTTCTCCTTGCGGTGCCGCCCTGTAGCCATGGCATTGTGTAATCTGGCGAATTATAGGAGACGCGTGTGACTGGCAGCCAGTGCACGTTAAACAGAGTAGTCGATTTTGCTGGACGGAAATGCCATTGTTGCTGTTGGCGCTGTACTGTTTATGGGCTTAGGCGGCTGTTCGTTGTTTCTCCACGTGATTTGTTCGTATTGTGCGCCCTCCGATATAATCACCGTTGCTGTGACCAAATCTGTGCCACCTGGATATTCGGACTCAGTATCTGTTATGCCTCAGGTGTCTCCAGCGGTTGCCGCTTCGGGTGTAATCGGAGGGTTTCTTCGTATGTGCGTGAACCTAAGATTTCCTTTAATGACTGAACAATGCAGTGGTTCAACAAGTTCTACGTCGTTTTGGCATTATTCGTGTACTCGGCGATGAATCTGCGTGAGATAAGTCAATTGTCCCATCACCGGAACACTACTGATCTTTAAATGTCCTTTTGCTAGTTTGCGGAAGGTAGGATCTACGGTCGCCTGAAATGCTATACATGGAATTTTCGACCTCGGGTCTTCTTTATCTGATGCCTATTAGCTCATATATCAAGTATAATATATTCATTTATCGACACACCCTGCGTTTGATCAATTAATCGAAGAAGAGTGCCATTGTATGCGTTTGAGCTGTATTCGCCGGGTGGGATATGAGAATATATGCGCCTGGGGACGGTATACAATACCAGGTTGGGCAAGAAGATGTATGTTTTACTAGTAATGTTTTATAGTGTCATTTTCAGCAGCTTGACTGAAGGTCAGTGCCGAAAAGGGGCGACAGAGACCCCTCGTCCACCGACAACAGCGCAGATCGAATAGCAAGCTGGTACAGCGATCATGCGCCTAACATTTGTATCTCTATTGAATATATAAAGTTTGTATTGTCGCGATAACTGAATGCGGGTGGGTGAATGTCTTCAAGTTTGAATACTAATATGGCAGGAGTGAGAGAGTGAGCGGTGCAGTGACGTACCGACCTTTTATCTTATGTACCCGTCGTGACAGGAACTTTACAGTTTTCTCTAGTGAGTGGAAAATAGGCTGGTGCCACAAAGCTGCCACAAGTATGCTTCAAGACGTTGCTTGTACCTACGCTAAAACTTCTTCGAAAGAAAGCCATCTAAGATATCTATAAAAAAAAAGGAAGTATGCATTCCGATAGGCCAGGAGTGAGAAGTGAGCTGTACAGTGGCAGTACCGACCTCTTGTACTATGTACCCTTTGTGACAGGAACTTTACAGTTTTGACTTAAATTTCTCTTAGTGAATGGCAAATAGACTGCAGCCGTAAAGCTGTGATCAGTAGGCTTTAAGACGTTGCTTGAACCCACGATGTAATTCTTCGAAAAAGCTGCTTCAAGGTCAAACCATCACAGCTATCTGAGAA
>NW_014039637.1:0-2402 GCF_001186125.1 Sphaeroforma arctica JP610 | reverse complement strand
TATCCAAAAAAAAAAAGTGAGAGAGCGACTGAAAAATGTTAGAGCGGAATGCCGGGTTCGAACCAGCGACCAATAGATTTGCAATCTACTACTCTACCACTGAGCTAATTCCGTTCATGTAAAAGGTTTGTTGTAATATCTATTATATACTATAAACACACGCAAGTTTTGTTTCAACTTCATATTTGGCTGGGAACCCACAAACTGAGGGAAACGATAAGGTACTCTCACCAATGATGAAACAATTGCACGGGAACAAATGCTTACTACATTACAGGCGTGAACTGAGGTGAGTGCGAGTGGACAAGTGTAGAGTTTGAGAGTGGCTGATAGGCTACGACCAAAGAAAACAATAGACTTCTTATTTTGATCGCAATTCTCTGAACTAGGTAAAAGTCGTGGGATGAGGGACTGGCATTGAGTCTTTGAATATGCGTCCATCACATAATCATTTCTGAACGGGGTTTTCTGTTTGTGGTATATACTTGTGTGGTACGATTTTACCTTATCATGTATCATTGCTTGTCATTGATTTATTCGCTCGGTGTTCCCAATACTGACCCAAGCAGGTTGCGGTACACATCGAGTGGGTCATTGCATTTTGGTCCAATAAGTCCGACAACGATTCCCGAAGACTCTCTTGCTCATGTTCCGGGTCTTCTTCATGTGGTATGCGAAGTGATTCCCATTGTGCATCAGTTGGTATAAGTGCATTTATTATACTTGCTAGGTATATGCCCAGATACGGTAGGATGTCCATACCCAGTGTGACATATAGATGTTTTTTTGTTTGGGAGGTCGAGTACATCAAGCAATTAAATGGTATTCTTTTTCCATATTGTATCACATACTTCTGCTGAGCCTGTACGTTGTACTCGCGCATCGGATTGTTCTAGTTGAATGTAGCCTGGTTGCGCTTTGACTGCCAGGTATGTCTCAGTTAATACACTTCGGTCCTTGCATGAGCGTTGGGCTCCTAAATATATAAATGTATTGTGTGTATTTCTATTGATTTGTATGTCTATGTGTGAACCTTGGCCTCGTGGGTAATAAAAAATAAAAAAGATGTGTAAGCGATGTCATTTGCATTTATGTGTGTGCATTCACAATATCCACCATGTCAGCGTATCTCGTCCAATACTTGTATCTTGCTTCCTTTGGTGATGGCTAATTTCCCCACGTGGACAAGTTGAGATTACTTTGCTGCACGAGATAAATCATATTCTTATTTATTTCATTCCCTCTTAGGACACTTGCTGAATGCATGAGGTGAGGGATCTGCACCGAATTGCCGGCATTGCCCTAGCCCTCTTTGTGTTGGGTTGTTATTTCCTGTGCTATGGGACGGCCTCATCCTTGACCTTCTCCTTGTGGTACCCCTCCTGTCAGTGAACCCCCTCCTATATTGTCAAGTTTTGGACGTTGTCCTCGAGGTTCTTGACTAGCTACTTTCTAACACGTTTGCGTTATGTTCGAATGCAGTCAGCTTGTGCTATGATTGATTGTCTGAACAGATATTCTGTGAGTTTATAGTAAACCTTCTCTGATACGCAGACAAATGCCCACTACTCCTGCCAGGCTTGGTTTGCGCTTAGATTAGTCTACCTGGTTGCGCTTGCTGTCCGTAAATCGCCAGTGACAAGTAACGTGAGGCTTTGAGAAGTTGCAGATTGATGGGTTCTTTTGCAGTGTTCTTATAGCGCATTTTAAGCACAAGCGTTCTGCTCGCACCTCTACATTCATTCTGCTGTCACGAAAGCCGTTCAGCCACTTCTCCAGCAAGTAATTTACTGGGGTTACTGGGGTTCTGCGCAAATTGCCGAAAAAAAAGATATTCCAGTCCTCGACATCTTCCACGATTATTGGAAATTCCGCAGTTTTGTGAGTGCTGTTCTCGATACTTCAATCGCGTCAGTTTGTCTTAACAACTCTTGTACTAGTGAGTGGTATTGTACCAAGGGCATGCTACTGCTCGAGAATAGATCTTTCACAACAGACACAAATTCTATTGTGTAGCGACAGTCTGATATGCTGACATACTTGTTGACTGGCCACTTGGGGAACGTACCCATCTTGAGTGGGTTGTTCATCTCAGGATCAGAGATACTGTCCCCTTCATTTTTAAATATTAACAACCCTAGTTTGCTAGTAAAATCACTGATTGCAATGCACCTATAGTGATCATTCTTATCGCAGTTCTCCGTATCTTTATTGCATAGCTTTGTCAACTATTGATCCACTTCTGATATCAATCGTTATGGTTGCTCTGCGTGTGCTGCATTTCCAAGTTTGTGTATGTCAGTGGTCTTTTCACCTTCATTTTATCCACCAATATGGCAGCAATGTATGCACTGCCATCGTGGATGGTCGGATCGATTGACACGTTGAAGTATATATATATT
>NW_014039638.1:18123-31087 GCF_001186125.1 Sphaeroforma arctica JP610 | reverse complement strand
CTTCCTAATATCACAATAGTTAAATTGTACAACAAACAGAAAAAATCACGCAGAATACAACCCTCTACACCAAACACCACGATACCAACTGCCAATATCAGAAGTACTTTTCTGAATCAACTGTTCAACAAGAAAAAGTTCTACAAAATTCCAGAACAGACACATACAGAACATATACCTCTTGATGGTGATATTTTTACCAGAGAGAATATTATGTACGCAATACTCGCATACGATAGTCGCAAAGGAATTGGACCTGATGGCATACATATAGATATACTCAAAGCAGCTATCGACACATATCCTCCAGGTCACAAACTTTAAGGAAAGCCAAACCCTTAATCACCATTTCTTAAAATACTTGCCTGTTTATTCAACAAGATATTATATACGGGCATCGTACCACACGCCTGGCTGTGTACTATGATCGTTCCTATACCAGAAGTAGAAATTCCCGCAGGTCCGCAAGAGTTTCGACCAATTACACTCACGCAAATACTTAGACGTATTTTCCAAATCGTACGGTTGGGATACATGAACCAACACCCAGCTTTTAAAACGCATAAAAGACAAGGCGGCTTCAAATCAGGACACTCATGCTTCACGCATGCCCTTACGCTACATGAATATATCAATCAAGTAAGCCCACAAGACAAAGATACGCATCAAGTATTCTTAGACATAAAGAAAGCTTACGACTCAGTCAAATTGTACCGCTTATGAGGTCTCCTTCATAACCGAAAGGTGCCCACACCACTCATTACACTATTTACAAACATGTAACATAATGTAACATCGCGTGTGACATACCAACAGATCCTATCTCCACAGTTCCCACGGTCCCAGGGCCTCACCCAAGGAGACCCAATTGCACCCACATTATTCAACATATACATAGACCCACTCTTAGAAAACCTTGAAAAGATAGACCCTCACGGTTCTCGCGTGGGTCGACGACCTATCCCTTTACAACTATGATACAAACAAATTGCAACGTTGCCTTAACCAAACACACGTATGGGAATACGCTCCGGCGTCGAATTCCATCCCACCAAATCAATACATGTTCCACCAAGAAACGAGAAACACAAGAAATCATTGATGCTTGGCGACTCGATCACCACACCCACGCTAAATACTTGGGATTCCCAATGTCATCCGATGGTATTGATGTACTCAAGATGTTAGCAGCCCGCATTAACACTCTATCCGAAACAATTGAACACAGTGGCACACACGGATTTCGAGCTGGTACACACCTACACCCTCATAACAAACTCACTATCTTTAATGTATTTATTATATCAAAGATCACATACGGCCTCGCCTTCATACCATTGGCAAACCCATCGCTTATCACACAAATTGATTCAAAACTCGAACAACTAGACACCATAATTCACAAAGCAGCAGGGTATATTACATCCACAGCCGCTAACAAATTCCACCCAAACGTCCAACAAAGACAATGTATATACTTCTTAAATTCTGTGGGCAACTAACTGCCAGGGCAATGTGCACCTGGCAGTGTGTTTGCCTGCTTAATCATCTTAAACAAATGTCAAGTAGCAATAACAGAATTATTTACTGGCTACAAGAACCGCAAACCAATGGCAAAGGACCAAGAACTACACAAAATGGCAACACGTGAACTTCGCTTCCGCCTGCTGTATCCGGGGGAAGAAGACCGCTATCAATTCGACACTCCACTGGAACATCACTGCTTTAGTAGCCTCTTATTTCGCGTCCCGACGATAGTAGCTCTTTACATCACAAAAAGGTATATGTTCACGCTAGAAAAGACCCCGGCAGGTCTCACATGCATAGGTTGTGGTAGAACCCCATATACTACCTCACACTTCACATGTCCAAACGTGATGCCCTATGTGTCCAAACTAATCACACCTCGACAAGAAGTCGCAGTAGATAGCAACCTTATCGATGCCCTCTACTCACGCAAACGATATACGGATATGCTTACCCTCCACGACCAGCTACAGGACCTACACAAGGGCCCCGTTGCGCCAAGGCCCTTAACAGAACATATGTTTCCAGTACCACGGCTCATCACAACTTTGGTGCACACATTAGGCATTGATAGTATGCACCCACAAAATATCTTCACATGGCCATCATTGGAGATAAGACGCCGCTTCGAGCAACCAAATAGACTCTTGTGGATCGATACACACAACATTGACTTTAACACGCTTCACCCTGAAGCATGTGCATACATCGTAACCCCACAGTACTGGAAGCGGACACTTCCCAATCACCACATACACCCACTCTTCGACATCGACCAGGATATAAACAAAAACATCCCCTTAGACATCACACTAGCATATATCTGTAACAGTGTTACCCCACCTGACTTGATCAATCGTTGGCGAATATCCTTACGGCAGCTATGTATTGACTTGAAACGGAATAGCTTATATATCACGACCCACACTGCGATGAAATGTCCTCCACCCCGTCCCCATCCTCCCTGAAGGCCTACCGGCAGGCACAGTCGCACATAGCGGCCCGGTGATGCGGTAGTGAGGAAAATGTAGCCTTCGTGCCATTACACTTACCTCATATTTAGCTCCAACGATATTCATACTTTCGTCAGTATATCGCCAATTCTTGTGTCAAGTCAGCCAAGGTACCTAGTACAGATATATACACGACATAACAAATAGAAAACCCCACCCATCGCCAAACCAAAACACAAACGACCAGCCAGAACAACCTGATCATGCAGACCGCCCTTCCCTGAGAAACAGGGCCACGGCATCTGCCAACACCTTGCCGGTAGCCACAAGTCCATTCTGGACATCAAGGCATTGTATATAGCAATAGCGTGTAAACAAATAAAGATACCTAAACCCTAAACCCTAAAACCCTAAAATACATTTGCTGTAGTTCCTACTGACTAGCGCCTTCTCAATACGGTTTGAACTTTAGGTTGCACCCACCAAATTATCTTTTAGGGTTTTTAGTAGCTGCTGAGATCAGCGAGACCCGTATTCGCCATTTGCAATTAATTCTGCGCGCTATCTATTTCAATATCGCAAGTTTTCGATTAAACATATTTTTTTCCATACGAATAGAACAAACAAACGATAAAATAATTAAACAAGTGATCGTTCAAAACGCTTTATCGTATATAATGAGGTTTCGACTCACATGCAAATTGCTTCAGCGAATCTCTCCACCGCTTTGTAGTGAACGGTCGAAGCATATAACACACGACAGACACGACAGTGAGTGGCTACTATTCATGATATTGTACTTTATTTCTAATATTTTCTATATTTTAGTTTCTGACGCGTTCAGGTACAGAAAAGCACATTCACAGTCTGACGCCGGATAACCAACAGTACACGGATTTGGATTATAGGCGAGAGTGGTGTGCATGGCCGTTATTATATTTCTTGTTCTCACTTGAATGACGATCAGCTTTGAGACGCTGACCTATCCACTGCGAACAATCTACTTCTCTGAACAAAGCAGCCGTGGAAGGGAGAACACTCAAAGTACTTGACACCACTAACTGAGCCATTATTCATACCCGCTGTAAGTGAAATGTTTGCGTGTAGGTGTAATGTTTACGTGTAAGTGGAATGTTCACGTGTAGGTGTGTTTACGTGTCAAGTGTGATGTTTATGTGGGGTAGCGATGAGCGTGTCTTTGCGCATTTACACGTTTAGCACAGAAGCACAAATACACAAAAGTCTCCAATCCTGTATGTTAAAAGTCTTTGTAAAATACGTTTCCGTGCAGATACATGTTCGCATGTTCCGTATGTGTAATACCTGAGCAATTTTATATGTACCAATACATCTTGAAGACGTGGTGTTTGTGGCTGTGAGAAATAATGCACTACCACTGCAGACCATTTGAGAATTTATGATGAGGCATTTAGAATGAACATATGCACAGGCACATAATGTATGCACTCGCCTACACGCAGCACAGATGCATAATTCCTGTCCATCAACTATATGTATAAATCAACCAGGACATCCGTATATTACTATGAAAGTCCTGGCACAAACTAACACTTGCACACACACACGTCCGCATATATGTGATACAATGGACGATCCAAATACGATTAGTTTCCAATATAATTCAAAACTTATGGAAAGTTTAAAATAAAGTTCTCGTGGTCCAAAAATGATTTTCTCTACGTAATACTGATAGAGATTCTCGTACAAAACCTCATGTAAACAAATATCTAAGCTTAAGGAACTTGTCAAATATACGAACAATCTCTAAAATTTTGCTGGCATATGAATATGCACTAGGTTATATTTTAAATATATTCGCTATTGCACACATGGGATAGTCCAGAAAATATCGTTCGTACATGCAGGTGAATTGATTACCACTTCATGGTCCGTTTCCAGCGATTCATATTACAAGCGATGGAAAATCAAAACCAGCGTATGCATATATGTATAATGTAAACACACGACTCAACAAATTTGATTCTATAAAATAAACCCCCGTTTCATTGACCTCGAAAACACTTGCCATCTGTGTCCAGCTCAACGCCATACCAGGTGCCCTGGGCGAACTTGGTGAAGCCAATATACCTGTAAGGAATGCAGGGATGGGCATGCAGTTGAGGGAGAGACATGTAGCTGCCAGTGAGTGCTACGCCAGTCATGTCCCACGCCAGAAGCCATCGTTACGATGGCGTTGCAAAATTAGACTGACACAGTGAAGCTATGTACATTAAAACAATTCAACAAAGACCCCCCGTTCGTAAATGAAGGCTATAATCCTATGTATCACCAATTTTTGTACATGAAGTATATCAATAACTAGACACTAGATACGTACATATAAGCTAATAGCAAGTAGATATACTTCACACAAATACAACCTATTGTATGCCGTAATGCAACCCGTCAATACCTGCATTGTGTTGGATACACACAAATACACACTTATCTACCGACATTCTCGCAACCGAGCATACAACGACAAAATATGCCATTGTTTGCAGCACACACATGCTACATTTTCAAGCAGAATAACCTTGAGTGGTATTGCCAATTAGCAATGTAATGCAAACATAAGCAGAGCCACGGCACTCGATGTGATCTCGCGATCACTTGCAAGAATATCATGCATACTGGTAGATATATTGACGAGATCAGCTTATGTATATATGAACATCATACATCCTGGTAGATATATCTACAAGACCACCATACGTATATATGAACATGATGCATACTGGTAGATACATCTATGAGATTAGCAGACGTATACAACGTATATATGAACATCATACGTATACATGAACATCATACGTATAAATGAACATCATGCATACTGGTAGATATATCCACGAGATCAGCATATGTATATATGAACATCATACGTATATATAAACATCATGCATACTCACAGATATATCTACGAGATCAGCATATGTATATATGAACATCATACGTATATATGAACATCATGCATACTCACAGATATGTCTACGAGATCAGCATATGTATATATGAACATCATGCATACTCACAGATATATCTACGAGATCAGCATATGTATATATGAAGATCATACGTATATATAAACATCGTGCATACTCACAGATATATCTACGAGATCAGCATATGTATATATGAACATCATACGTATATATGAACATCATGCATACTCGCAGATATATCTACGAGATCAGCATATGTATATATGAACATCATGCATACTCACAGATATATCTACGAGATCAGCATATGTATATATGAACATCATGCATACTCAAAGATATATCTACGAGATCAGCATATGTATATATGAACATCATACGTATATATGAACATCATGCATATTCTCAGATATATCTACGAGATCAGCATATGTATATGCGAACATCATATATATATATGAACATCATGCATACTCACAGATATATATACGATATCACCATACGTGAGCATCATGCCTATCGGGGTTCGATTCTATTGGGGAGATAGCGAGTGAGGAATGGGATGTGGAAAACCATGCGTTTGTGACGCGAGACTGGCTTTGGGCAGATGACATATAAATGTGAGAAGCTCGACTGTCCAGGGCTTTGCGTGATAATGCATGATTGCAATGCTAGGCAGATGACATATAAATCTGAGAAGCTCGACTGTCCAGGGCTTTGCGTGATAGTGCATGATTGCAATGCGTGGCTGTATGTTCTCGTTGCATTGACGTAGTTTAGGTTACCTTTTTAATAATGCAATCGTGTAGGGGTGAGTGCATACATACAGGCCAAGATGCATATCGACGTGACTAACTAGCTCTCAAGATAGGTAAACATTCAGATAAAACGCATATCTCAATACGTACGTATTCATATTCACACACAATCATATGCAAACACACACACGTGCGGCATACGCCATGCACGCCCATCCACTCACCTGACGATGCCCTTGCCATCTTCCTTGGACGGGATACTGACGCGATCGCCCACATTGATGACCCCCACAATCCCCGACGCCGCACTCTCGGCCCGCACCTGTTCACGCACGCGCTGGTCTCTGACCTTCTGCTCCCTGGCCTTCCAGCTTTGGGTTGGTCGCGCGTCTTCAGCGTCGCTGTTTCTATCGCGCGCAGGAGAGCGCGATGGCGTATGGGCGCCGCTGCGTGAGCTTGTGCGCGAGGTTGAGCGTGACCGTGAACGCGAGCTTGTGCGCGAGTGCGACCGTGATTGTGATCGCGTGGCATCGTGCACCGCCTTTTCGCTGCGTGTCACTGCGTCCCTCCGCGGCCTATGCCCAGCCAAAGTATCATCCATGTGCGCGAGTGCATCCGTGAGCGTGGACGTGTGCCCGTGATTGCTGGGTGTGTGCGGGTGCTCCCTCCTGTCAGCATAGCCGTGTGTGTGTCTGTTGCGCTTGTGATTGTCTCCATTGCCCTCGCTGGCGTCGTTGTTGCTATTTTTGTCGCTGTTGGTGCTGTTTTCGTCGTCGTCGTCGTTGTCGCTGCCTGTTGTGCTGATGACACTGTTCTGGCGACTGAATGTGCGTGGCAGCGTGGCTGGTTGGTGTGTGTGTGGATCGATGACCATTGGCTGCCCCGTGGTGGTGGTGCGCGTGTGGTGTTGCGGCAGTCGTTGTCGTGATCGGTCGCGTCTCCTCTGCCTGTCGCGTGCATCAAGATCAGTGCCTGTCTCCACGCCTCTATCTCTATCTCTATCTCTGTCTCTGCCCCTATCTTTGTCTCTGTCCCTGTCCCTGTCCTTGTCCCTGTCCCTTCGACCGGGTCTGTCTGGTTGTGCATGTGTACCACTTCTGCGCCCTTCGTGGTATGGGCTTGTGTGCGTGCGCGTGGCCACATCATCGGCTGCAACGGCGTAGTAGTCCTCGTCAATATCAAATGCGGATGACCCATTACCTGGTACTGTGTCCATGCCATTTGCCCGTGCTTTGTACATGCTCTCAGCAATCCCCTGTTGTTTCTGCCTGGTAATTCTCTCGTCCCGTTTTGTGTCCCGCAATACAAAGCGGGATGAGTCGGCGTCTATCCTTGCTCGGCCATCGCGCTCCCTGTCGCGTATTCTTCGCTCTGCCGTGTTGACATCTGCGTCATGCGTGTGAGCTATGTGCAATGGTTGCCTCTGCCTGTCCACAGCGGGCTGGCCTTGACGGCCCTGAAATCCAAACAGGACATGAGTGGTTATGAAAAAATTCACACAATACAGATCTAAAAGCGACAGAAGTGGACACGATACAATCATTCACCATTCATATGCACTCACTAACAGAGGGTACATCAAGGAATACTAGACACTACAATCATACAACAATACAATCATTCACCACTCATATGCACTCACTAACAGAGGGTACACCACGGAATACTAGACACTGCAATCACACAACAATACAATCATTTACCATTCCTATGCACTCACTAACAGAGGGTACATCAAGGAATACTAGACACTACAATCATACAGCAATACGCGATCATCCAGCGCCATCTCCGACTGATTTTCAGACAATCTGTTAATTAAGACAACACAGTTCACACCGATTGCACCTCCTGTCGGACACACGGCTGTCAGTAATCTGTTAAGAAACGGCCTAACCCTAAAAAATATGAAAAGCAATGCTCAACACACTGCAGTGGCAGTACTTAGACGGAAACCCACGACAATACGTGACGAGCTACGCCAGAGATCACGTAAATGGCACCAGCGCATGTACACATATGTAACAGTCACCTCTAGACTATGCAATGGACTTGTGGGCGTGCTACTTGAGGATAATTTATAAATATGAGCGGTACACTCTGGTATGTATTTAAACCCTAAACTGTGCACCCTGATACAAATGCTAACTCACCATATGTACGACGACATCTATCACAAACACACATACACACGCGTACGTAAACAACATACACACAATTATTGGCCTATAGGTCCGGTATGTATATGCATAAACCAGCGCTGGGTAGTAGGTATTTGTGGTTAGTCGGTATTTGTGGTTAGTCGGTATTTGTGGTTAGTCGGTATTTGTGGTTAGTCGGTATTTGTGGTTAGTCGGTATTTGTGGTTAGTCGGTATTTGAGGTTAGTAGATATTTGTGGTTAGTAGGTATTTGTGGTTAGTAGGTATTTGAGGTTAGTAGGTATTTGTGGCTAGTAGGTATTTGTGGTTAGTAGTTATTTAGTAGGTATTGCTCATCAGCTGCCCAGCTGTCTCACCTGCATTAAATCGTGCTTGAAGGAATTCCACTGCGGGTCCACAGTGACGCCGCGTGTGTCTATGTCTGAGCCATGGCCACTGCCTGCGCTGCCCTGGTGCGCATTGTGCGTGTGAGGGGAGTGGTGTGGTTGTGGTGAGGTGTGGGTGGGTGGCGTGTGGTTGTTGCTGTCGTTGTCGCTGTGGCTGCCCGTGTCATTGGCTGTTGTGTGGTGTCGTGCGCTGTGCCCATGTGCATGGCTGCCACCACCGGTAGTTGTAGTTGTCTGAGCTCTTCCGCTTGTCCTCGTGCCCCTGTCTCTGTCTCTGTCTCTGTCTCTGCTGATGGCGTTGTGTGTGGTGGTGTATGCGTCATGCGATGGCTCCAGTCGGCGGTAGCTGTGCCGTCGCTGCATGCGCTTGCTGGGGCTGTTGTCGTCGTCGTGCTCTGGTCGGCTGGTGCCATGGTCTCTGATGCTGTTGCCATGGTTACCGGTGTCTCCCCCTGTATCCCTTGCGCCGTTGCCCGTGTTCTTGATCATCGCCGCGTGTGCCGTGTGTGCTCCTAAGGATGATCGCCGTATGGCGTGAGTGGTTACGTACGCCCCAGCGCCAGCGTCTGGTGCGTCCACATAGGGCTGTGTGCGTGGGTGTGCCTGTGTGGCGTGTGCTGCATGGGGTGCCTGTCTCTGCCTGTCGCGTGCATCGTTGATCATGTTCATGGTCTTGAGCCGCCCGTCCAGCCACAGCATGACCTCGTCCTTGAGTGTATTTGTGTGTGCGCTGTTGGGCGGGTGTGTGTGTGTGCTCTTCCAGGGATCGTCTGGCCCTCTGCGCCAGTGACTGTCGGTGTAGTGGTCGGCTGTCGTATGGCCCTGGCTGTCTCCGTCTGTGTGGCCATTGGCTGCTGCCACCGTTTCTCGGTTGCTGTTGTATCGGCTGCGTACCAGCGTGTCCACGTGTGCACTCGCCTGTGCCTGTGTCTCCTCCAACGTCTGTGCGTCTCTGGGCACAGCAGCGTCGCTTGGTGTGGCGGGTGGCCCGTGCGGCAGTCGCTGTAAATACCTCTCCTCCAGACTCAGCACAGTGACGGGTGAGTTGGCTTGTCTGTGGCCGTAGCGCTCGCCCACCGTTGGTCTTGCGCGTTGCAGTCCTTCGATTTCGTCTCTGAGTGAGTCCAATGGGTCTCTGAGTTTGCGCGCACTCCGTACGTGAGCGTCAGAGCGATCGGCGCTATGGATTGGGTGGGGGTGGGGTCAAGGGGACGAGGCATTAGAACACAGTGATAGCCAAGCAACGACGTTGAGGTGTGGATGAGGCATATACATACACAGATACACACATATGTGTGCATATGCATATATATACACGTACACACAGATAAATATATATACATGAATATGTATACACACATACACACAGACACATATGTACACGTAGGTACAGGTACAGATATGATCAATTCGAACCAACATCAATATTTGAATATTTGTAACATATCATATAAATGTATATTCAAGTCGGCAAGTACTGCATCATAGAAATGCGCATGAACACAATAGTAATTGCATATACTTATGCACGTGACAATAGTAGTTGCATATACTTATGCACGTGATAATAGTAATTGCATATACTTATGCACGTGACAATAGTAATTGTATATACTTTCGCACGTGACAGTAGTAATTGCATATACTTATGCACATGGCGACCCTAACTATCAATTGTATGTGGTGGGACTCAAATGTTACGATGTGATGATATATCAACAGGCGGTAGGTATCACGCGCTAATGGATCATCCAAAGAACACCATTATTAAATGCCTCACCCACAGAATATCACAGTGCGAGGAAAACATATGCATACGCAGTGGAGGTTTGCCAACTAACCCTAAAACCCTAAACTAGACGGCAGACGAGCCTCTCTCACCTCCGATCCCTATCGCCCGGTCGAGCATATGATGTGTACGTGTCTGGCGAATACATTCGGTGGGGACTGTCTGTGTCTCGTTGGCTGCTGTTCGCAGAGGTAGTGATGCGCGTGCCAATTGCTGATGCAGACCGCTCTCGTGCCTTCTCAGCCGCCTGTTCGGCTTCGTAGGCTCTGTTAGATAAAACAGAAAAGGGAAATTTAAAACGGGACGAAACTCTTGTCCCGCTACTAAATGGTACGATATGCGTACGTTTGTTTAGAAAAAAATATGTGTCAATACTCTTGCTAATATATGTGAGAGTACTCACATTTATGTATAAGGATTGCTACACAGAAGTAATAGGGGTTTTAAGGGTTTAGGGTTTAGGGGTTTAGAAACTTTAAAATCATTGCTACACATCCATCTATCTGTAATTGTTTCGCCTTGTGTGCGTTAATAAACGTATTGGCTTCTGGGTCATGCATACGTCTTCCATCCATATGGTGATAGCTAGAGATTGGATAATGGCACACGTGAACCTCGAAAGTGGCCCACCGTCAGTACGAATTCAAGTGTGTGTAAGTGTATGAGCAATGCATTGTACGTTAACGTGTAGTAGTTCTACACCTCGTATATGACGCGCAATCAGCAAATTCACCACACGCGTGCACAGGGCCTTCGTTCTTATAACGAGGTACACGGAGTGCAAGCTATTAACATGTAGGCATGTATGCACACCGACTAGAACTGAACGCACCATGTGCATATTGGACTGTGCAATGACGCAGTGATATGAACAGTTCATAAAGAGACGAGAATGCCTGTATATCAACGACGCAATGGTATGAACAGTTCATAAAGAGACGAGCATACCTGTATATCAACCACGCAATGATATGAACAGTTCACAAAGAGATGAACATACCTGTATATCAACCACGCAATGATATGAACAGTTCACAAAGAGATGAACATACCTGTATATCAACCACGCAATGATATGAACAGTTCACAAAGAGACGAGCATACCTGTAAATCTCCATGGATGAGCCTGGTCTATGGCCATCGCTGGCCTTTACCGTTGCACTGCGTCTGAGGGTGTCAGTAGCAGAGGGCGGTCGTATCTACAAAGTCAGCGGAGGTCAGGTTTAGGGTTTTAGGTGTTAGGGTTTGAAAACGTTATAAACATTCTGTTCATTTCTGGCGACGAATATGAGTACATAGAGGTGGATGTAAGATATGATTTCACTTAACTCATGCGGCTGGACATCCACGACAGCCACTCTCGCTCAATCAGTTGCTATTGAGCGCACACAGGATTAGGCCTTTTTAAAGTTTAAGGTTAAAGCCTAAAAACCCAAAACCCTGGAATTCTAAAAACAAACCACTAACAACACACATGAAACACAACACCCAACGAAGTCAACGGTAACATATGAAAAACCAAGTCAACGGTAACATATGAAACACTACACCCAACGAAGTCATCGGTGACATATGAAACACTACACCCAAAAAAGTCAACGGTAACATATGAAAGACCACACCCAACAAAGTCAACGGTAACATATGAAACACTACACCCAACAAAGTCAACGGTAAACAATACAGCATACAGTATAATTCAGAACTAAAAGGTTTAGAGCTAAATGGCTTGTCAACGTTCATAACACAAGTAGCACAGACTTTAGTGAAAACCAGACCACAATATCATTCAGACCACCGAATGGTACACACATATCATTATTTAGGTTTAGGGTTTAGACTAAATAGTACGCACATATGCCGATTGGGATCGTGTGGCAGCCCTCGGGATGTACCGCCTGTATGACGGGGCATCCGTTCCTCGGTCCTTGTCTGCCATTTCAACTCAACCAAGTGCTCAGCACTCACGAACTACTATGGGCAATTGCTTTAGGGTTTTTAGTTGGCAATTGCAAGGGAGAATATTGAGAAAATTAGTACAAGAGATATGAATATGAAAAGATAGACATGATCTCATTGATAATTGTTGAAGAATGCTAGTACAACTTCAATACATACAAAACACATGCTACATAAAGATTTATGTATATAGTTATAGGTGATAGTAGATATATAGATACTTATATATACATATATATACCGATATATTTCTAATGTAATACATGTATAACTAAATATACACGTAGGATAACACACACACACATATATATATATATATATATATGTATATCTACATCTGTATATATATATCATATGTAATTGGTGACTAACGACAATGCCTTATGAAAACGTATGCATCATATATAATTCTATAAATACATACACACACGCACACAAACACACATGCACACACACACACACACA
>NW_014039638.1:0-17892 GCF_001186125.1 Sphaeroforma arctica JP610 | reverse complement strand
TAGTGTGTGTGTGTGTGTGTGTGTGTGTGTATGGATGTATATCGAGACTGAGTTTCGCTACATATATATAAGAAGATTAACTGAACATTTACACTTTCATTGTTCATGCCGTATTGTTCAGGAAGTGATTTACGTAGATATCTTTTTTAAGTGCGCACGAGGAAAATTTCTTTCTCACAGCGTCACTTACATTTGGATGTCTAAGAGGCCTCCACGTGCGGTAGTATTAACTCCCCTGCTCACCCCGTACTATACAAAATGTACATTGGGGATGCGAAACTCAGTCAGCAATTAATTCGAGAAGTTGAGCTGACATTCGAGTTCCGATTATTAAGTTAAATAGCAACTTGGCGACTGGCGTTTTCTTCTTATCTATGTTCATCTCAATACTAAATATGTAAAATAAATACATGGATTTCATGTTCATTATGATATCGCCCAAGAGGCATCTATTTAACTCAGGGAGATAGACTCGACGACCGTCGCCCGAAGTTTATTTGTTACTATTTACAATGGTCACTGGTCCAGGGCGAGTGTAAACGATTAAAGATTTTCGTTAAATATTAAAGGCATTCAAGGTCGTGAGCCAATAGGATGGCCGGATTGATTTGTCCAATTTTTTATTTTTTTTGAAACAAGTTTAATTGGTAGGAGAGAAAATTCGTCGCTAGCTGATTAAAGTACGTAAAAGGTCATATGTTTTTCCGTTAAAGGGGGTGTGACGTCGTTTACGTACTAATAGTCTCGAGAAAATTTCTAAAAATAGTACGAAAAAACGCACCTACGGCCCACCAATGAAAACGAAAGTGCATCTTTCAAGGCACGTCGGCCCTTTTTCTACTTTAATATTATACTTTAACGTTAATAATCGGACTCGCCCTCATTGTATCAAAATATTTTTATGCTTTATTTTGTAAAATATAGGCCCAAAGGCCTGGGACCTGGGAGGCTGGGCCCTTGGCATCTACAAAATTATTTATTTACATGAAAAATAATATTTAAAGCCAATGAAAACGCTCAATCCTTTTGCTAATATGCCGGGTCTACCCTAACCTTATTTCATTGACGGCTAATATTAAATAGAGGCTATAGTTTTACCGGTGGTTTTATTACAAATTCCAGTGCCGTGGGGCCCTGGGGGTCCTGAGTCCTGGCCCCTGGGGCTGGGGCCTGGGGCCTGGGGCCAGGTAGGCTGGTGGCGCTGGGCCCTGTTGTGGGTTTCTAACCTGTGTAATTTTCAGAAAGTGTACATACACACTAAGAAAAACCCAGATTCAACAAAACATAGCCTTCTGACAAACAAAATTAAAAATATGTTCAGAAGTTTTAGGGTTTAACAACCCTAAAACCTCTGCACTCTGCAATCTGCACTGTCTGCACTCAGTTAGTTAGGTCTGCAGTCTGCAGACAGTGCCGATCAGTGCAGAGTTCAGACTGCAGACAGTGCAGAGGCCAGAGAGCAGACTGCACTCATGCAGTCTCAGAGAGCAGACTGCAGAGAGCCAACTAATTATAAGCCAATTATCATCGTATTATATTTTCAATAAGTAGAGCGTTACATAGAGAGGACTTATTTTCATATCGTGATGTCTATTGGATACATCACAATGAATCAAGAAGATTTACTAACACAAAAAGTTAGAATAAAAATAAAAATAAATGAAACAAAAGTATATACATATACAAGCTACAACATCAATATTTTTAAACAAATATGTCATCATTATTGATATATAATTGATCTAAAAACAGATCTAAAAATAAAACCAATGAATATTCAAAAATATAATTTATATCCATTCATTTTATATTTAATAGAAGACTACCGTTTCGACAGTGCGGTATTGTAACTACATACATACTGGAGAAATAATGAAACCACCATAAATATAGCCACCTACACAGAGTCACCTACACACGCCACCACAATTAATGCAACCTACACTTCCCACCTACGAAAAATGTATGTTTTAGCCAATCACTGGGTCCCATTTTAAATTTTTTACTTTTATGGTGACAGATTGACACTAGTTGACATGTGACACCGACAATTAGTGCAATCTACATTTCTCACTTACGAAAAATGTATGCTTCAGCCAATCAATGGATCACACAGACATACACAGGGGCACACAAGGTAGTGTACCGGCACATTATTTCCGTGGGTCTTTGAATATAGTAAATATTATATCAGTTATATTATATCAGTTGAAAAACAAATGTTCTTTTAAAATCTTGGTCTGTCTTGGTTTGTGCTGATACAATTTAGGTGCGTATTTTGCGACATCAATAGGTATATATAGCTCCGTTGCTCTGAATATAATATCGAGTTGCTTGTAGTCGCAAGGATTTTCAGAGCTGCGCAGGTTGTATTTATGTTTTAGTTCATACTAGTGTGAGAAGACTATCCAAGATAAGAACATATTCAGATATAAAAATACTGAAATGCACACCACATATTATCCCTATTGCCACAAACTTTCTCAATTCATATTTACCTTCCAACGAGTGCTGCCTCGTTAGTTTGGTACAATGTTGGCGTCGTGGTGTCTACCAGGAACTAGCTAGTAAAGTATTGCTCAAGCAAACATTAAGGGTTAAACTTCAGTCCAGTGCAGTTTGTATTTATGTTTTATTTAATATTAAGGTGAGAAGTGTAGGTGGCACTTCCCATCTGTAGTGGGTGGAAATTGTGGTGGCGTGTTTTATTTAATATTACTTTTTACGTTGTGTAGTGTCTGTAGTGAAAAATAAAAAAATACCTGAGTATGAGTAGATTGGAAGGGTAGGTGGCACTAATTGTGGTAGCGTGTGTAGGTGGCTATATTTATGGTGGTTTGAAGATTCCACCGTACCCTCACCCGTCCCTGACACATTAACAGATGTTCCCCATACCCCGGCTAATCACGCTGTTGAAGTACTACTTCCAAATATCGGTTCAACCCAAATCATCGCGCTTGTTGGTTCCGACTATGATACTTCCGATCCAGGCCAGCCAACACATACCGAATTCATCCGTGGTCTGGTGCGGCATTGGCATACCCCCATCCTCGCTTCTCGACCTGACTATGACGGATAACCTGGTCTTTCTCGGTATTTCGTACTCTGCACTAACCCATTCCGCGGCGCTACACGGCGCAGACCCGATCCGTACAACAGAGGTAGGTACTCTACTGCAAGCGAATATATGAAACATTCGATAGTAACAGTGTTTTGTCAACACCGGCCCGAATTGACTCAGCACATATCTTCCATTGTCGACTCACTTGGCCCAAGCTTCAAATAGGAATTTACTGACCACTTCTTCCCATCAATCTTTCCTGAACCACTACAGCGACTATGAGAGCCATACCATATGTTCATTCATTGTATCATACATACTTGCCATTTTTGAAATAAATAATATTATCCCTATTGTTCAGCATATTTCTGATTTCTATGTTCACAGACTCCGCAGAAGTTCACACTTCACAGTTGCTATAGGGTCTTTTTAACTTTAAAAAAAGGGGGGGAAACCAACTTGTGAAACATAAACCCCTGCAGCCGCTCTTTGCGGAGCGAGCAAAGCTTGACACAGTAAATACATAGTCGGTACTCGGTAGTATGGTGCATACTGGCCACCTGTCGGTTTAGATTTTGTCATAATTTGCCATGGAGTATGTATGTTTGTATGACTGTATTTATGACTGTATGTACAAAATTTCATCAATACATAAATTTGTACATAATTGGGGATTTTTAGAAATAAGTTTTTAAATAATCATAGCCTTCTCCTGTATGTATTTTAGAAGAAGGCTATGTAACTATGAAGTAATCGTTGAGTAGTTGGAGGTGTTGACTTTTGAATATCCCATTTGGGTCGATTTCAAACGCGAATATCGGAGCATGTTTCACCTGAGACAGATGATTCGAAAAGCCTCTTTTTTTGTATAATATTTTAGGCCATGTCTTTTTGATAGCCCCTTTTTTGGAGGTGACCCCCTTTATAGACTATACTCTATACTCAATTTTCTACATGATATATACCCTTATAATATACCCCCTATATTCCCCTATGTAGAAATACGGCCTCCGGTCAGTCTAAAATATCAAGATCAATTGAGATAATGCATTGGTTTTTATTTGTATTTTAAATAATTTAATACAAGCTCTTTTTCCAATATTTCCAAAGTGTTCTAAATTCACTTTGATGGCTCCAATAGCCTGAGTATTTGGTATGACTCTCTACTTGGACCTGTTTGAGACATTAGTAGATGTAGGATATTATAAACTAAATTTTATAATCTCCGAACTACTACTTATAGATTTTGGTCCTCCCGCCAATCTCCAAAATCCAATAAGTCTTTTTCTTTTTTAACTTTTCTTCAGATGGAACTTTATTTATATCAGCTAATGTATTGACGTGACTTACGTTATTATGTCTATCTACAAATTAGGCATGTGGTCATGAACACTTAGTACTTCTAGTGAAAATTATTCAATAAAGAACAGCTAGAGGTACGCCCTGTGTGATCGAGGATATTTAGGCTCTTAACAAGAGGCAGTCCCGATCATTCTTACACAAGCTACCACTGCTAAATCCTAACTGACTAAATTGTATTTTAATTTAATATAGTTTGAAACCTAGTAATTTCCATCGAAGTTTACACCTATATTCTATTTGTGTGCTTGAATCTATGTATTTTTATAAATACTTTTAGGCCCTGTTCTGCAACTCAATAAATACAATGCACATTATCAATAATAGCCATTATTGCCCTTTTTATATTTTTCCTTAGAATTATAAATTCGTCGCCATCTGTAGCGAGTTCTGAAAATAATGAGTTCCTTGTGTAGTTTGAATAAAGGCCATAATTTGAATTTGGTCGCAGTACATATTCAGTACGGCAACGGAAACACTTTGTTTAAAAATAGAACCCGCCAAATCCCAAATATGGTTTAACCAGCCCGCCAACAAATTTTAAAGTAAACATGCAAAGTTGTATGCATTTTGCTAGGAAAAGCAAGTCTATAGATACTGGTGTTCGTATGCGTGTTACAATCCTTTCTTCACAATGTCGATGATGTCGCAGGATGCATTACCTGCTGTTAATAGCCAACCTAGTTATAAAGAGGACTTTCTGTTCGTTGATTATAACGAAGAGAATGAGCCTATATTCGATGATGAGAATGATGAGAGCCTCTATAGTTCAGGAGAAGACGAGGAGACAAATACATCTATCGCTCAACCATTTTTTTTGCTACGAGCGAGCCGGCATTAAAGTCGGAGGAACTTATGACAGTATCAAACCGACCAACTGTTGACGATGTAGCTAAGAATATGATGTTGTCACAAGTGTACACTACCGGTGATAAAAAGACTGGGTTGACGCTGCCATTTATTGCCCCTAAGGAGAAGAAGCCTGTAAAGGCTGTTGTTGCCAAGAAACCTCTGTAATCGCCAGGCCTCCACATTAGACTCTATGTTATAAACGTACTCTTAAGCAGTGCGTATACTAAAAACGTACTCTTAATAGTACAGGGAACTTCAGTTTCCTAAATGGTTTTTAATGATTTTATTAATCAATACCTTTTCCATTTTACATATCAGATATTTGGACAAAGCCATTAAAAGACCCCAGTAAAATACCAAACATAAGAGTTGGTCTAGTTAGAGTTGGTCTAGTTCTATTAATAGAACTATATTTACTTTCCAACTTTATTGATATCTGACTACTTCGGTAGCGAGATGGCTCAACCAAATATAGGTTTCTAGGGACTATTAGCGTTACCTAGTTGATCCTCCGATCAGCCAACCAGATGTGCCAGTCAGATGAAGGCTAAGTCGATAATTCTTGATAAGTGGCAAGTTATTGGTTAAGACAATAACTAAGTACATCAAGTAGTTTTTCTTTTCTTTTTTTTTCTTTCTTTTTCTTCTCAGATTCGCCCCAACGAAACATACCATAGTTTCTAATAGAGCGACAACGAAACACTAAATAAAATCCCTTCGGCGGAAACAGTACTGGGAGGATTATATATAGGCAATGTCTCAGCCTCACAATCTCTCAGAGTTTTGCTGTTTTCACGAGGCATACCTTAATTTACTAAAAGTCTCATTTCGTTTATTTAATTTGGAGTTTTCACGATACTTAGAATTTACCTAAGCGTTTATTTTTTTCTAAGGCGTTAATATCGCCTTGATAGACCGAATCTTACACATTTTAAAGTTGGCAAAGGTATTAATTACTTAGACTCCTTAAGCGTAAAAGCAGATTAACTACCACAAAGGATGTAGCCACTCGGATTAAGGAGACTACTCCCACTGAGAGAGCCAGAGGGCCAACTATTGCCTCAACTTCAAAGAGAAGCCAAGAAGTGAGACAAAGGACACGTCTCAAGACGACCCAACCTTGTTGAGTGTTTATGCATATGTTTAGTAAACTATATGTGCATTATACACGACTATTGCTTTGTGTATGTATACGTATCATGTTATATGCTATAGTTATCAACATACATAGAACTATATTTATATTTGTACATACAATATTGTACTTTTAATCTAGTATAGATACTTGTGTGTACATATAATGCATGTGGATTATTGAGTGTCTTGTTGAGTGTTTATGCATGTGTTTAGTAAACTATATGTGCATTAGATTCGTTTCGTAGTATATAAAACATGCATAGAGCTACATTTTCACTGTCAGTTTTCTACTAACTTAATATACACAATGCTTCACAGGCAAAAAAAGCCCCGACTCTACTTTGACAGCAGCAATGCAAGTTTACTTGCTGCCCTTCTAACGATGAAGGTAACCTTTCTGATGTTTAAGTCAGAGTGTTCTTATATTACCCCTATTAATACTTCTGACAAGAAGGCGGTTAATGATTTTATGTTGTCGGCCATATCAACACGCAAGCAGAGTGTCGGAGGGTCAAGAGCAGGTCATAGCGCATTAGGGTTGGGCACGGGTTCAAGGATGCACAAAGACCGTAGAGGTCCATTCAAAAACGAATTACTAGCAAATAGCTTAGAGGAAATGGGGGGTAGTGTGAAGTCTGGTCTAGAATCTATATCCTAAGCTATGTTATCCGATGTTACTCGGACTAAGTTGCATATTAAGGCAATCATTCGAGCTGGATATGGAACAGATATGAACTTGTTTCGAAAAACGATGAAATTGCAATCTACTAATGCAGAATTTACAAGCGAATTAAAGTTTTTAGAAGTCGACGACAAACAGATGTTCTTGGGCATTCTCAACCAGCACCTCGATGAAGAACAAGCATGAAATTTATTGGTTTAATAATGTTCATACAAATTGTTTTAACAATTGGTATGTGTATATATTTACTCAGCTCTTTCAAATTCGTTGTCGACGTTACATGGTAATTCAATGTATACGTTCCATATTGTTTTACCAATCGAGTCGCGCCAGTTGCTCACGGTTGTCTTTCACCAGCTGTTTTGTGCCCGTCATTATCTGGTGTTCCTAGATTGGGCAGTATTTTTCCGTTATACTTCCAGCCTCTGTGTTTTGGCTTAGCACTTGGGCGTGGTTTACGTGCTCTATGCCGATTCCCATTCTTCTGCACTTGTTCGTACACCTTGTAGCATTCATAGTCCGAGTCACTCGAACTAGGAAACCAATAGTCTTGGCCCCCATTCTCTTCCATCAGTAATTCTAAATCTTCTTCTACGTTAGTGCTATGTATTTGTAAAAGTCGATCTCCTCTAGGCTGACTATACGATACCAAGACAATTACGTTAATAAGACAATGCGTTAAAACGTTAAAATGAAAAATGTTAAAAAAAGGTTTAGCTTCAGCACTTGGTAGTGAGTAGAAGATTAGGGGATTTTAGACTGAGACTATTGTCTATATGCTCCGCTAAAATCACTCACTACTTCGGTCTAGATTTATTTATGTTTTAGTTACTAAGACTAGATATCATTTTATTGGACGCATATTTTACATTTCACGCCTCGAAACAATTATCTAGTCAAACTAACCAATAAAAATATTTCTAAGCCCAACTTAAGAAAATAAAAAACAAAATCAAAAACACCAAGTCGGAGCAGTATACATCGGCAACTAAACCCCATCACTTGGTACCTAGCTCTCCATCCCATTTAAGGCATAGAAGGGCACATCAAGTTGGCTGGCTAGAAGGAATCAAAACCATGTTATCCTAAATTCTAACAACTCTGATCCTGTCCTTTTCTCAGTGGATTATCTTGCTCTGAGGATATTATCGAATTATACCACAGGTTTGTACCTACAACCATTTCATGCCTGAGACCCTCTCTCATGGTACTCCCGTTAATTAGAGATTCCCAAAGTGTTATTTTCAGGTGTCAGAATGGTGTCGTTTTTATATTATGTACAATTCTAATTTCAGTGGAAAAACCAATCTATATTTGGAAAACCACCTAGTTGTCCACAGTAGAGTCTCATACTCTACCGAGTACTATCCCATTTTAGTTTTTAGTTTTAGTTCCTTAGCTGTCACGCTAGCACAATTTCGGCCCAAGCTCCTCCGCTCTTATCTATTTGTCGATGACACACGGATCCAAGCCCTACGATCGGTTTCGCTCCAGCCCTTCTTAGATGACATTGATGCGCGGGGACGCAAATATGGCCTCGAACAGGGTGTCATTAAACCCCGAGTACGATCTACCGACTTGCGACACGCGGCGCCAACCCTCCGTATAAATGGTGAGCTTATCACGCCGACGCTTGCAGACGCACCTTGGAACACACGTTACCTCCCCCTGAAACTGGCGATCACACATGCCGAACCGAAACACTCCAAATACCTGGGGTTCCCACTCTCTCACGGAGTACCAGGAATCAACCTCGCTAGACATATGGAATCCCTGGTTGCAGCATTGTCACTGGGTATCGCCTCTTTCCGCGTTTATGGCTTCCATGGCTTCAGCTGGCGACACCCCCGCAACCGACTGGTGATATTCAAAACATTCATCCTATCCACGGCTACATATGGGCTGAACATTATTGTCTGGGCTCCGCCTATATGGAAGGATGCGTTGGACCCCCTATTCGAGCGCTTTAACTCAGCACTCATCCAAGCAGCAGCCATCATCACGGGCACTAAATACCCTCGGTTTTCCAAATATCAAACAAACTTACTTAACTTTTGCGGCCTGCTCCTCGCGCGACCATTCGCGGACTACCTCGGAGGTTGCCTGGGAATACAACTCGACTCAATGGCCAGCACAAATCCACTTGCCCCTCTGACGCAACCCGCCTGGGCCCACGATAAACCATCACTGCGCTTCCCGTACAGTATCTATGCTCACCTGAAAACTGTACACAAAACCACGGGTGGGTGTACAGCCGACCATGTAGCCCTCGGCCAACGCTGTGACGACATCAGGAAGAACTCAACAAAACGTTGGTCCAACAAGGAGATCACGGCAATGGCCCGGCGCCAATACTACTACCAACTGGTTATGGGTAAACCGCCAATCTCAAACCGAGACACAGCCAGACACGACACCTTCAATCGCTGCTTCGAGTCTACACCAATCCGGCTCTGTGCTATGATTGTAACGAATCTAAAAACCCTAATAAAAAACAAACCCGACGGCTGTCTCAGCCCTGTCTGACCCGGTAGTCACAAGTTCATTACCAGCCACTTTACCTGCATCCAACAACTGATTCGACGCATTCTGGTAGGCCCGAAACTGCCGCCCATTGGCCCTGACCTCCTTCAGCAATTACATGAGTGCCACGACTTCCACGGTATCTGGACCCTCCACGAACACCTTGGATCTTTTCTCCAGCATGTTGAAGAACCACCGTACCCTCACCCGTCCCTGACACATCAACAGATGTTCCCCATACCCCGGCTAATCACGCTGTTGAAGTACTACTTCCAAATTTCGGTTCAAACCAAATCATCGCGCTTGGTGGTTCCGCCTATGATACTTCCGATCCAGGCCAGCCAACACATCCCGAATTCATCCGTGGTCTGGTGCGGCATTGGCTTACCCCCATTCTCGCTCCTCGACCGGAAAATGACGGATAACCTGGTCTTTCTCGGTATTTCGTACTCTGCACTAACCCATTCCGCTGCACTACACGGCGCAGACCCGATCCGTACCACAGAGGTGGGTACTCTATTTAGTAGGTCAGCAAGCGAATATATGGAACATTCGATAGTAACAGTGTTTTGTCAACACCAGGCCGAATTGACTCAGCGCATATCTTCCATTGTCGACTCACTTGGCCCAAGCTTCAAACGGGAATTTACTGACCACTTCTTCCCATCAATCTTTCCTGAACCACTACAGCGACTATGAGAGCCATACCATGTGTTCATACATTGTATCATACATTCTTGTCATTTTTGAAATAAATAGTATTATCCCTATACCCCGGCTAATCACGCTGTTGAAGTACTACTTCCAAATATCGGTTCAACCCAAATCATCGCACTTGTTGGTTCCGACTATGATACTTCCGATCCAGGCCAGCCAACACATACCGAATTCATCCGTGGTCTGGTGCGGCATTGACTTACCCCCATCCTTGCTTCTCGACCGGATTATGACGGATAACCTGGTCCTTCTCGATATTTCGTACTCTGGACTAACCCATTCCGCGGCACTACACGGCGCAGTCCCAATCCGTACCACAGAGGTGGATACTCTACTTAGTAGGTCAGCAAGCGAATATATGGAGCATTCGATAGTAACAGTGTTTTGTCAACACCGGCCCGAATTGACTCAGCACATATCTTCCATTGTCGACTCACTTGGCCAAAGCTTTAGACGGGAATTTACTGACCACTTCTTCCCATCAATCTTTCCTGAACCACTACAGCGACTATGAGAGCCATACCATATGTTCATACATTGTAACATACATACTTGCCATTTTTGAAATAAATAATATTATCCCTATCACATGTTCAGAATCTTGAATGTCTCAGTTCTTTTTCATGTCCAATTCGTTAAACGTATTCATGTATTATAGGTATAAACGTTTATAATATACGTTAACTGTGCAACTACTATTAGGAACCCGTTATTTTTACATACGCCCCCCCCCCCCCCCCCCCTCAGCTTGAAAATTCCAATGTTGGCTTATATGTGGTATTAGCACTTAGACTCAAAAAGCTCACATGAATTGTACAAGCGAAAAAAAAAGAAACGGGGTTCGATCATATAACGGCCTCAATGCTTGTGTCATATTCTCTTAGACAAGGTATACCTAGACTTTATAAGTTACTCTATTACTCTATTACGTTTGGACTTTGGTCCTTGTGGTCCCCGATGGTGGATGGGACGTTTCTTAATGTATTTTGGAGGTACGTATATTCCATGCTGTTTAAAGCTGGGAATCTATGATGTCTGGGATAGATCTTAACCACTTCAGATCGCTTATTCGATGGTGAGATTGCTTCTGCATCAGCCTTATTTTTGTGTAAGCGTTTGCGAAACTTCTTATTAAAAGCCTTTAGTACATCCGGATCATCAAATGCTGATGGTGGAAGATCATATTGTGCTCCATCGGCGAACTCCGTAGTGTAATATGTCGTACCCTCATGTTTGTACTTCCCTAGAATCTTTTTAAACTCGTAAGACATAAGAGGTGTAGTAGCTTCACGTGTGCGACGAAGGATGATCTCTGTCGTAGGAATTTAAAGTGACCCGATATTTAAGGCACTAGAGCCGTCAACGTAGTTAACTTCATACGTTCCGCTTTTCTTATCGGCCACAGAGATCATAAATGGTCCAATATATTTAGCCGTTGGCACAGTTGTATCGGAGTTGCGAGCCATAATGCTGACTATATCGCCTATCTCAAACTCGACTATTTTCTTCGTATCATTCCATCGCTTTTGTCTCTTCTTGAGAGCGATGTCCTTCATCTCCCTTAAGCAAGGATGGACCACATCTCTGGCCCGACGCATCTTCTCTAACCACGTAACACATGATCCTCTTGAGACTCCTTGTTGAAGGGGATCTGTAATTCACTATAACGGCCCCGGAAGTAGTGAGCGGGTGTTGTACCAGTAACTGAATCAGGGAATTCGTTCGTCTGTGTCTGTACCCAATTGATTGAGTACGGCCACATGACAGCATCATCAAGTAGTGCTGCTCGCATGAACTCTTTCATATTTCTGTGTTGTACCTCGTTCGCACCTTGTGTCTGAGGCTTATAAGGTGCACCCATCTTATGGCATGATCCCGCAACGAGTAACAGTGTCGTCATGAGTTGTCGGAACATACAATAGCTGGCCTGTCGAAATCTGCGAAGCACTTATTTATGCACTCAGCCACCGTTTGTGTCGATTTATCTTTCAGCGGATACAATACATTAAATCTTGATGCGACATCAAACACGTTACAGACATATTTATCCTTCGTGTGTTCGGACGTGGGTAGCTCAACCAAATCAATGATAACCCGGCGCCACGGCTCGTCTTCTGATATGCTGCGTAAAAGTACGTATCCGTAGCGCTTGATCCGGTTAACTTCGCAGTTGTTACATTCGTGATACACGTGAGATAAATTTTGCTTGAGGTTCGGGTGTACGATTCTGTACCTCTTACAATCTTTCTCAGTTCTAACCTTATCCATGTGCTTAAGAGCATGATTTTGTCTTAATCACTTCAGAATCGCCTCCTGTGATTTACTTGTTACATTGAAATCAGGGGGTGAGGATTCCACCGCGTCATCACCTGGACTCGAAGACTCGTCAAAGCTTCTACATCGTGGATCCGACTAATGTTTGATCTATCCATTAGTTGGGTCACATGATCACATACCTCGGGAAAGTCATTCATCAATTGCTTAAGTAATCGAGTTTCTGCTTGGTATGCAGTTTCCCTGTCAGACCGTATTTTGTTGTAGAAGGTTTTCGCCAGTGATGCGCTCCTCATTGATTCCTTTGAATTTGGCTGTATCTCGGTTACACAAACTGCAGCTGCTTGTGTTATCCCAGTCTCTGATTGAGACTTAGGATTCAAGAGTGAAATCTTGGATTCCTCAACCTTCTGTTTGAAAGTCTCGGATGGTGTCCACTTGGTTGTTCCAACTGGACCTATTCGACATATAATAATATGTCGCCAAGGCGTCTTTTGGACTGCACGGGTACCCTGGTAAAGAAAAGTATCTACCTTTCTATCCACATAGATCGGCTCACATTGTATCATTGAGATCAACTGTGGTAGCCATTTATCTGAGTGTCTAAGGGGACAACACAACGTGATGGTAGCATCTTGAATATGTACATAATTTAGCAACTGTGGTATTAATAACCATGGAGGATTTGCCCAGGCATTCTCGTTAGACAAGTCAATCTGGAATCCATCTCCTTTCTGATGTTCCAGTGTCCGGTACCTCGGCAGTTGTGCATTATGATGAGCGGCAAACATATCTATAGTATGTGGTCCATGTATGTTGTCTGCGATCTTAAACCACCTAGGATTGACCATCCAATCCATAGCTAGTAACTCCCTAACTATCTTGTTAAAGTCTGGTACGAAGCGAGACAACATGTCGGGTAAGTGATTGTGTATACCCGGTATGTGTGGTATGCCGAAAGAAAATTTTGCGATCGTGTCATGCCACCGACTGACTAACTGTGATGGAGGTTTCATGTCCTTTAGGTGTTGCAATGACTTCTGATCACATAGCACATTAAAGTGTGTGCCATATAGATAATCCTTAAAATGAGTGAGTGCAGTAACAATAGCCAAAAGCTCTTGTTGCATTGTTGGGTAATTGATCTGAGACGAATTCATAGCTCTGCAAAAGAACTGTACGTATCTCGGTTTCCCATCAATCATTTGATACAAAACGCCGCCGAGTGCCATGTCGGATGCGTCTGTTGCTACCATGAATGGTATACCATCTTTTGGTGGCTAGACTACTGGTGCCTGCTGAACCATTGTTTTGAGCTGCTTAAATGCATGATCCCAGTCTTTGGTCCACAGTGCGCCTAGTTTGCCTTTATGACATCTCAAATGTCCAAAGGGCTTTAAATAACTTACCAGGTGTGGTACTCCGTCAGACAAAAAGTTGCCGAATCCGCACATGCTGTTGACATCATTACCCGTGGTAAGAGTTCTCCAGTCTAGCAAGTGTCCAACTTTTCCGGGATCGATCATGATTCCATCCCCGGATACTCAGTAACCCAACAGTTTAATCTCGTTAACACCGAAGTGACATTTCTTACTGTTGATCTTAAAGTTGTGCTTGTTGAGTCCGCCTAGAACCTCTCGCACAACCTTGTCGTGCTCTTCATTGGTTTTGGTGAATACCACAATGTCATCAATGTATACTTGTACATTGTCCATATCCCTAAACAAGTCTTGCACATATTGTTGAAAGAAAGCAGGTAACATGTGTAACCCAAAGGGAGCACCCTTGAACGAATATTGCTGACTCTCCCAGGTGAAGGTGAAATATTTCCGGTGTGGTTTGTAGATCCTCATCTGGTGGTAGCCCTGCTTCAGGTCGATAGTGAAAAATATCTTAGCTCCCTCCATGCGCCTGAGTAGTTCGTTTATCCTTGGTAAATGAAAATTGTGTGTCGGTATCAAAGCGTTAATTGGGCTCATATCCAAACACACCCGAACTTTCTTCAGCGTCCCGTCAGAGTTGAATTGGTCGACGGCTAAAAGCGCTAGGTTGACGGGAGTCGGCTCATAGTTGACTGCGATCACTCCGTCATCTAACCAGGCTTTAATCTATTCTCGTCCGACCTGCTCATGTTTTTAGCTAAATCTGGACACTTCAGCTTTGAGAAATTTACTCTCGTCAGGTCTAGTCTAACGTATTCGATATTTAATTTGAACTTAGCCCAGTCCGTGATCCGAATCTTGTCATTCTTGAAAATCAAGTCCTTGAGTTTCTCTGTAATATGAGGGATCATCTCCTTCACAGTCTTCGAAGGTTTAAATACCGGTTTCAACAAGTTGTCGCCCGACTGATCCTTCCCTAAGCCTGTAATTGTGATACCTAATGACAGTAAAACACCCATACCTACTATGAGATCATAGTCTGGTGAAGTGTTACATATGACTGCCTTTGTAACTGTAGTACTTTGGTCTGTCAATGTAAACCTAAGATCGATTGCCATTTCTCTGCAAGTGATCTCTCTTTCATCAGCCAGTTTCAACATAGTTGGCTCTGACTTAGGAGTCACGTCTGTGATTTTACAGAATCTAGAGGATATACATGAAATTTGCGAGCCCGGATCTAACAACGCTTTTATTTCATGCCCGCTAACTCGTACGTCAAGGATTACACGCTCGTCTTGAGGTGCGTCCTTTTGCCTTAGTGACACGACCCGGTGTGTTTGTCATTTGACTTCAACTTTTGGTTTCATCTTGCATGTGTGCTTGCGATAACCTCCAGTCCCGGTACAGTCGGCACACTTCTCGATAAAGTGCTTACACCTTTCTGCGTGCCTTCCATTCCATCTGCCATTCGGCTCATGTTGGGTCATTTGCCAATTGCAATCAGTCTCACTACAGTTCCTGACCTCCCTATGCCCGGGCTTAGGGCTGCCTACCGGCGGTCCATTTCTGTTGGTCTCGTTACCCTTAGGGATGACATTGATCTTGTTGCCTTCAGAACCATTTATAATTGCCACCCTTGTCACCCCCTTAGTGTACCTTCTGACTTCCATTAGTGGATTGAGAGTCTCGAACATTAGTGATTTTCACCACGGAACTAGGGCGTTTGGTGACGTCTGATCCGTTCTCGAGTAAAATTCAGCCCAGGTTAAGTCCGCTAGCTTCATTGTGTCGTAGTTATGTCCCTCGATGGAGATCTCTCGTACCATGTCCGGGTAAGATTGATGCATATCGGCGTACAGAATCTCTTGATCTCTCCTATCTAGGTTTGACCAAAAGATTGTCTGTACCCATAGTACACACATGGCTAGCTTGTCAGGTGACATCTCCTGAGTCTGGGCTCGTGACAGGTGTGTGTCCAACTCAAATAGGTAGTGGGACACCGGTGTTCCTTCTTCCGGTGGTATCATGATCGATACAAGCAATTCCGGTCGAGGGTCCGTCGAAAATAAGTGGACGATCATTTCACTCTGCTCTTTCATCGTTTTCAGCTTAGTGATCGCTTGTTTCGCCTTCTCTAACTTGTTATACTTGTAAGAGGAGGGCTTAAAGCTCTGCTGCGCTGCTTCGAACCATATGTTCTTCCATAGATTGGCTGTAAGCATAATCTGATTAAACTCTTTCAAAGACCTAGATAACAACGCCCAACTGCTAGTATTGATCGGATCCTTCCGGTCTTTTCAATCCGATCCGTATGTCGTTGATAGTTTACCTATGTTTTTTTTTACAAACTTCTTGCTTTCCACAGCCTTCTCGGTCTGAATCACTCTTAGTTCTGAATCAATCTTGGAAACCCTAAAACTAGCGGCATCAATCCTACCTAGATCCATCGCCTCGAATGAAGCTGCCTCAGCCTTGTTCATTTCAACAGTGAATTCAGCAATTTTCAGATCACTGCTAGAGTGTTATGATCCCTTCTTTTCTGACTGCATCTGACCATGCAGTCAGTTATCTGCCTCACCCTTTGATCCATCGATCTGTTCAATGTTAATGAACGCTTCGGATGGGACATCATCTTTTGTCATCGTTGGGATAGCCGCTGGGAGCGAACTGTCTCTCGATGACGACAATAATTTTCTAGCTTTCACCTGATCAGGTTCAGGCTCTTCAGTCGGGTTGTCCTTCTGAAATACCTCTTTTAGTATCCCTAAACAAATCGTACCCAAACTTTCATACCGCTGCATTCATCACATACCTCGGTGAGATGGCACCATCTGGTTTGGTCTTCAATACGTCCGGAAAGTACATTCCATACGTAATTTGAAACACTCATGCTCTGTTGGCCCGCTGTCGGATCAACTCTCGTTGGCCCTCCTCCTGAATATCAATCTGCGCCTGGTATGGATTGCCCAGATCAAAGTTCTGTCGCCAAGCCGGTCGGAGTGGTATTTTGTGCATACGTAGGAATTGAGAGGCAATACTACTGTCCGAATCGTCGTCCTGACGGTGAAATGTCTGGTCGACATCATCCGGACCTATATCCACAAAAGGCAGTTGTTCTTCCGATACGTTGATTTAGGGTTGTTCCAACAGGGCTGTTGGCTCATCCTCCGAGTCTTCCTCCCCTGCTTCATTATGACTTTGGTCCTTCGCTGCGGCTTGCTTTTTTGTCCGCTGCTTGGTAGGTCTCAAACCATGTACCATTGGTTGGTAGTCCTTCAAGAAGGCTCTCCTATCTCTTGCTATCATGTGGTAAGTAGGATCTCGCCTACGTGTTTTGCGCGTGTCCACTGATGGGGATGGTACATCTGATTCCAGTGCAGGTCGCACTTCCTCTGAAGTTGAATTGTCCGAGGATTGTGTTTTCTCGGCCTTTCCCTTTCGAGATTTTGCCTTCTTCGCTGGTGGCTTCTGTGGCTCCGTAGTCACATTACCTCCCGTGAATACGCTTATAATATACGTTAACTGTTCTACTACTATTAGGCACCCGCTATTTTTACACATTTGTATAAAATTATCGATGGCGAACATACAATACTCGAAATCGACCTGTGTACTGTTATTTTAATTTAGTTCCAGAGCATTTTGGAAGCATAACCAGCGCCTCTTAAAGTGGCCGAAATAGCATTCTATGCAATTTCTTAACCTGGCGTGTCGCAAGTTAAACAACTCGAGTCCTTTTAAAAAAAATGGACATTATTGATTTTGAATAATGGACATTATTGCAAAAAGGTGCCTTTCTAACAGTAATGGCCACTATATAGAGTTTTAGGGTTTTAGGGTTTAGGGTTTCATATTTATTTTTCACTTCCCCATATTTATTTTTCACGACGGACCTTTGATTCCAA